>NC_141049.1:57884321-58121821 GCF_041138505.1 Cibotium barometz | reverse complement strand
CTAAGTAGTCACGTAAGTTGGCAAGGGACCACTCATCATTCACAGCAACATCTTCTACATCCCCACCTTGCATGGATATATGTAGCACAACCTGTTCTGTAGAGGTTGTGTCGGAGTCTAACACCTCCCATTCTCCATTTGTAAGCTTCCATCGCCTATAAGGAAACGCAATGGACAACTATTGCTTGGCAATATGGTAGCGCATCACAACCTTCTCAACTATTACTCCACATCTGATGGTGTCTCCATTGTGTTGAACAACTTTTTTATCCCATGCAGGTGATAAGAAACAAGTGAGATCTCTCTCCCCCTTTGCAATCCATAAAGTTGGGGTGCGATGTGTGTCACTTGTACGGAACAGGTACACGAAGAGGTGTAGAGGTATGAAGCAGGTTATGGTTGCTTTGTGAGATCCATATGTGCACTTCGTAGCATTTTGCACCTTGCTTTCGATCTGCAAACAAGCCATGGCCACTGAAGCATTGTCTGGAATTGGCCATTCAATAGATGTGAGAGTTGGTGTAGGTTCTGGAACTAATTTTCCAGTACCATTTGCTGTCGTGGGAACCACATGTATCCTCATAGAAGAAGATGTTTCGTGCAAGAAGTTGTGCAGCTAGACACCCTCCAAAGATTAAACTACCAAGCTCCACATGGTATGCTTCAAAGGTTCCTGAAATTGCCTCCATAGGCTCCCACTCACCAAAGTTTGAGGGAAAAATATCTACGCAGAGGAACCCAAGAACAATCAAAGCAGTGCTCAGTATACCATTATTAGCACACAATTGATTTAAAAACAAGAATATAAAGTGGTGAAATGACTTACAATTTGCAGGAAATCGTTGACGTTGGTCATGGTCTGCTAGTGTCAGCTATGTTGCCTTGTAAACATGTTGGACCTTGGCTAGCTTTTTTCTATCACGATCTTGTTTGAGCTCCAATATCCGCCCTTTCCAATGGTGACTTTGTATATCAACGTATCGCTTTGACACCTTGTGGGTTCCTCTTGTACTAGGCTGCATCGTAATCCAATTCCACTTCTCGTACTGTTTGATGTTCCAGTGTGTTATATGTACATTATGTGGGAACAACTCTAGTGGAGCATGGGTTAGGACTAACCTTAAGGGTTAAGGTTAGGGTCAGGCATCCAAGGGTCACACATGAGAAATGGAAAGTTAAGAGTCACTTGAGGGCCCTCCTATATAATAGGGGCATGGGGCACACTCAAGGGAGCTTGGAGGCTTGAGGGCTTGGAGGCTTATGCTATGAACTCTTGTGTATAGGTCCATATCTACTCATCTACCATTTCACACTATAGCTACATGCTATTGGATTGGAGTTATACCTCTTGATGGTATGGGACATCAAGGTAGAGGTATGATGTATTTCATTATTATTCATGTGTGCATCCCTTAGGCTTAGGGGTGGTTGGGTGGTTGAGTTTATGCCTGATTTATGCATGTTTATGCATAACAATTATCTAGAGAGATCTTAGGGTTTTAACAGTGGTATCAGAGCAATCTCTATTTAATTATTGATTTTTTAGTAAATTTTAATATTTACTAATAAAATGTTATTTTTTGTTGATTTGTGTTGATGAATTGCACGTGGATCATCGATTTGGTGATTGGAATGTGTGTTACTACAATTCAATGGACGAATCGACGTTGCGGGGGAATTCCGTGAGTTAATGCTATTTTTTCCTATTTTTTATGGTTAAAATCAAGCATTAATGGAATTTTTTACAAAAATACCATAAAGTTTATGGTGGATATTTTTGTTAGAATGGATTCCCTGAATTTCTAGAAATTTTAGAAATTTTTCCTAAATTTTTAGGAATTTTTTGAGCATTTTTATGATTAAAAATGTATTTTTATACATTTTTGCGAGTTTTTTCCGCGAGAATGCGATCAAATTTCTGTCAATTTTCTACTGAAATTCAGTAGGGGACAGCGTGTTGATGCATGAGATGCTCTCCCGTGTGCGTGGGACTCTCTCCGCCTCTCAAATCTGATTTTTCCTTCTTTTTTCTATGAGAAAATCTCTTAAAGATGATTTTTTGTAAAACATTAATCATAATTAATGTTAATTATGATTAAAAAAGTTTAATTAAAAACTTTAATCATGGATTAAAGTTAATCTCTCTGATTAACAGAGAGAGAGAAGAGATGGGAGGAGAAAGATTGAATTGGAGACAGTGAAAGAAGTCAGAGGATTCTTGGGATTGACTGGTTGGTATAGAATTTTCATACCAAAGTATGCTCTCTTCCCCCCTGACAAATCTTCTCAAGAAGAATATTCCGTTTCAATGGTCTGCCAGGTGGTGCCAGAGTGCTTCTGAATCCCGTTCTGAAGCTGCCAGATTTCTCTCTACCCTTTGAGGTAGTAACTGATGCCAGTGGTTTTGCCCTGGGAGGTGTGCTCATGCAAGAAGGTCATGCAGTGGCCTATGAATCCCAAAAACTCAGAATGCATGAGAGGAATTATGCTGTCCCACCACGACCTCGAACTACTTTCAGTAGTATGTGCCCTGAAGTTGTGGAGACATTACCTACTACTGGGTCAAAGATTCACTTTGATGACAGATCATCAGAGCTTAAAGTGGATCTTCACTCAGAAGGATCTCAACATGCACCAAAGAAGGTGGATGCAGACCCTACAGGAATTAGATTTTGAAATCAAGTACCGCCCAGGCAAACAAAATGTGGTAGCAGACGCTCTGAGTAGAAAAGCCTCCTTGCTTGCAATTACTGTAGTGTCAAATCCTTTGATTATTGAAGCAAGTGAGAAGATCATGCAGGATAGATTTGGCCCTATTGCTACCCTACTTATGCAGGAAAGCAAAACTCCACAAGAGTTGAACCAAGTTCAAGGGTACAACCTAGATGATGGAATTATGTATTATAATTGCAGGCTATGCATTCCCAATGATGAGGGAACTAAGGGTCAAATTCTGAATGAATCCCATGACAGCCTTATTGCAGGACATCCAGGTTTCATCAAAACCTACATGTCTGTGAAGAAAAGCTTCTTTTGTCCTGGTCTAAAAAAGGATGTGCTTAATCATGTACGTCAATGTATGACCTGTCAGAAAGTTAAGGCCGAGAGAGTAAAAATGCCTGGGAAGTTACATCCATTAGACATCCCCCAGATGAAGTGGGAATGCATCTGTATGGATTTTATTTACTGGATTACCCTCAGTGCAATCAGGTTATAACTCCATCTTCGTAGTAGTTGATAGACTAGCCAAAGTTGCCCATCTGATTCTAGTACACTGCAGTGGATGTGACCAGAGTGTTCCTCAAAGAAATCTTCAGATTGCATGGCCTACCCAGAAGAATAGTAAGTGATCGAGATCCCAAGTTCACGTCAAGATTCTGGACTGCATTTTTTGAAGCAGTAGGAACTTTCTTGGATCTCAGCACAGCTTACCACCCTGAGACTGATGGTCAAACAAAAAGGGTGAACCAAGTAAACGAAGATATATTTTGGTCATGCTGTGTGGCAGGGAATCCAAGAAGTGGCTAAGCTATTTGCACCTAGTCGAGGTTGCCTACAATGCTTCTTATCACCAAAGTATTGGGATGAGCCCTTTCAAAGCTCTCTATGGACAAGATTGCTTAACTCCATTAACTTGGTCCGACCCATTGATTAGGGTTGAGATGTCCAGACAGATGCTTGACGACATGGAGCAGCAAATACAGTCAATTCACAAAAAAGATATAAAAGCTGCCCAGTCTACAGGCGGCATGGGCTGCTCTCTTTTGAGTTGGATTTCCATACCTCTCTCTCTCTAGAATGTGGCTCATCTGCTGACTGTGTGTTTCCCAGGAGAGAATTTTGAATCCTTGAAGCAAGGCTTCTTTATGAATGAGTAGGGGAGGTAGGGTCTTGCTCTAGGATGTTGAGATTACAAGCTTGATGACAGCTATAGCCAAGTATGATATGTGCTGGCATGGTAGGAAGTAGCATGTGTGTGACAATAAATGGCTACGTCCAGTTGGTCACAGTGTGTGGACATTAGATAGGGTTATTTGGTGTGTGTGAGTCCAGCAAATGTAGTGTGTGGTTGTGTAGTCTTCGTCTACTATGCATTGTGTGCGAGTGGATATGACTTCCCTCTATGGTTAGGGTTACATTAATCTATTAGGGTTTTCTCTTGTGTGTGTGCTCTCTCTCATTATCTTTTATCATGGTATCATAGCCTGGTGCACTTTATTAGGGTTTTGTGAGTGAGTGAAGAAGAAAAATTCTATTTTGGAGCTATCCATTAGAGCTTGGATCTTGGAGCAAAGAGAATCTTGGAGCACACACCTTCTCAATAGATCTAAAAGCTAAGGACCATGGTTAAGCAAAGCTAAACACCCTTGAGCGGATTGCAGGTGATTTGATACAAGCAAAGAAAGATTTGAGTTGCCCAAAGCAAGTGGAAATTCTAATTTTTGCAAGCTTTAATGGAAAGCTTGAGAGATTGATTGGAAAGAAAAAAAATTCATATAATAGGTGAAGGACACATGTATGTGGCATTGGTGAATGGAATAGCAAATCTTATGCAAACCCTTGATGAATGATTTGGAGCAAATCTATGTGTTATTGAAGAGGTTAAAATTCCTAGAGCAGAAATAGGGCAAAGTAAGAGTAACCAAACCTAGACTTATCCACCAGTCTGGAGGGCCATGCCCACCTCATGGGTGGGCATGGGTGGCTGATTCAAAGACCAGAGACCAATGCTAAACCCAGTCTGGAGGGCCATGCCCACCTCATGGGTGGCGATTCATACCAAGACCAAAGACCAATGCTAAACCCAAGACATCCAAGGGCCTAAGACATTTTATTAGAGAGAAAGGGCCTACTTGGCCTCGTCATATCAGCTCGGGGCACCACCAATATACCATGAATACCCACCTCGGGGAGCATATCCAGGGTACCATATGAGGCCATACAGGCATAGCCCAGTCCTCCCATGAGACAAGGACCTGCAATGGTCTACTTTCTATACCTCCACCTATTGTTCCCCAGCGAGCACCCCCTCTAGCCATGGTAGGGCTAACCCCCCCTGAAATGTTAATTGTAGACATAAAAATAGGGAGGGGGTAGCTGCCGACATCACGCCCCCAGCACTAGCTCCAGCCATGGAAGGGCTAACCCTTGAAATGTTAAGGATAGCCGGCATCATTACCCCAACACCATGTCAACCCATAAAAGGGCCCACACGAGTGAAACAAACCCACTAACATCTCTAAACTAATCACTAAGTTCGATGGGACTTGAGACCCCATACCACACTTAGAGATGTCTAATTAGAACTGCAAAGCCTTCGGCCATGTGGATGACCAACTCAAGGTGAGTGCCTTTGGCTTCACCCTAGATGGTGAAGCCGGCCAATGGTTTAGGTCTTTGAAGACAGAAGATAAGGCCACCTTTGAAGCCTTGAAAGAGGCCTTCAAGGTTGGATAGATGGAGTCATGTTGAGCAGTTACACAATGTCATGTTGAGCAGTTACACAATGTCAAAGAAAAGGATGGTGAAACCATCTGAGAGATTACATCAATAGAGTAAGATATCTACACTCCTGTTGTAGTGCCAGAGATAAGTTCTCTAACAAAAAGCTAATTGGGAGATTTTTGGAAGGCCTAGATGATGTGCCCCTACACAATTCTTTATATGCCTTGGCTCATACCTCCTTTGAGAAATGCTGCAGGAGTGCTATGGAATTTGAGGATAACTTCAAGGGAACGCATTCTCAAGAAATCCACGAGGGTACATCTGAAGCCTCATTAAAAATTTCCAGCACCAGATCTAAGGGGAAAAGCAAAGAGTCCACCTCGGGACAACAGGTTCAAACAGTTGGCTACATTAATGCAGCAAATGACCCAACACTGAAGAACCGGATAAGGTTGGGATCGGGTTGGTCAACCCCATCTCTACCCTAAGAGGGATCTAGTTTGGTGCCTGATTTGTGGAGCTAACTATGCTAGCACAGAGTGCCATATCTACGACCCTGTCCCACCCTCTACTGCACATACTACCAAAGATGGGAAAAACTACTATCAATAAAGGGCGGCTCAAGCCTAAGCTCTGCCTCAAGACTTGCTAGCAAACCCAAGGCAACTGCAATTATGAAAGCACAAACTACTATGAGAAAAGGGCTGCTCAAGCCTGAGCCCCACCTCAAGCCCTACCAACAAACCCAAGGCAACCATTGGCCTTGTGTTAACCACTCTAGTTAACGTTACCTTTAGTGTGGCTACACGCTTTGTAATCAATATTTTGTGACCACGTAATGTGCTTATTGTATAAGAGACATGGGATGACTGAGCTTACAGCTTGTGTAATGCTAGCCATAAGGAATAGTTGTACATAGAGCTAGAAAGAGTAGGAAGACTAGTTTTGGGCCCCCATTGTAAATGGGTGGTTGGCCATTGTAACTATGAGCTCTTGTATATAAGTCATTTTATGAAATATGAAAAGGGACAATCCCATTCATCTCATTTGAGCTTGCCTCTTCTCTCTCTGTCTCTCTCTAGGCCACAGTCATGGCACATCAACCACGTACCATTCCAACCATATCAATGTCTCTCACTCCCTCCCTCTACCACCACGCTTGATAGTAACCCACTCTCACATCTCCACCCCACAAGCTGTTGATCCACCAACCAAACCAACCCAACTAACATTTCTAACAAAACTAACAAAACTCCATGGGGTATGCCATCTCCTCATTGGGTACCTAAAAAGATTCCAGCACAAGGCTATTATGAAGATGAATCTATATTGTGGATCCCTCGACATTCCAATCCTTTCCTTCGTCCACAAGCACCCAAAGCCCCTTGTCCCCCACGATGGAAAAAAATTCACCAACCACAAGCATACAGGGTATATGACAAACGTAGGCCTAAACGTTCTCCCACGGCACCCCAATCCTCAATCAAAGCCTCAATCGGGCCCAAAACCAACCCTCTCCTACAAGCCCAACACTTCTACGAGGGCAATCATCATATTTGGATCCCCAAATATCCCCAACCCCAACTTCCACCCCGTGTTGCTCAACAGTCCCCTATCTTTCAATGGAAACCAAAGGTGACTTATGCCACAATGACTGCCTAGAAAAAAGGGAAGCTGTAAGATTCCTCCCCACTCCCTCATGATGTCTAAATTCTCCCCCTGTAGTCAAATCCCTCTTCAGAAATATAAAAGATCTTGTTTCTACCTGTTTTGGCCTAGAGAGAGAAAATATTCTAGAGAGAGATTATTCAGATTTTAGATATTTTTGGATGGGAAAATATCTCTTTGTATTTAAATAAGTTCCCCCGAAAAACAGAAGTTTAAAAAGATTTTCAAAAGGTGCATTCGAAATAAATTATAATCTGTTCAAAAGACCTTATCCTAGGGGTCCAGATTTTTTTAAAATTTTAAATTAAGGTTTTGAGGGGCCAATCAGATTCATCCAAATGTGTGGAGGAGATAAATGGAAGAAATAAAGAAAATCCTCCTAAAAATGAGTAAATACTCACATAAGATGAAGAGTTGACTAAGGACAAGGATATTAGTTAAAAAAGAAGAGATATTTAGTGAAATGATGAATTTTTGACACCTCCAGATCGGGATTCCCCCTGATGAAGGAGACGCCTACTTCACATGTGTGCTGGAGTTTAAAATTATCAAAAATTGAGATATTTCATCTCTCCTCTCTCCAAATTCAAGTCTAGTTCCAAAAAGTAAGCTAAACTGACCTAAAAATGTCAAAAATTAACCAAACTCATCTAGAAAAATCTAGAATCAATTTGCTTCGTTAGAGGCTCACTTTTTCCTATAAATAGAAGCCTCCCCCCTTATTGAAGCTTAATAGTGTTTTTTGCACTATTACCCTGCTTCTCCCAAGAGCCAAAAACTGTGAATTTACTCATAATTCATTAGTTTTTGACCTTCCCTCTTCTAAAGATTGGTGGTCACTCTTGTTTCAAACAAGAGTAGATCCCTCAAACCATCAAGCCAAAGGAAAGCTCTCAAATTCCTTCGTAAGTTGAAAATTCTCTCTTTTTTCTGCTCATTTTATGGTTTTTATGATTTTTATCTTCTCTAAAATGAATATGATGTTATGCCTCATTGAAAAAAGGCATTCCCCTCTCTTCTTTAGTAAATCCAACCATTCTTTATCCTAGATGAATGATTAATGGATAAAATCAAGTTTTTCATAATGTTTCTCTTAAATAAGTAGAAAATGTTTACATTAGAATGATTTAAATACTCTTGGTGAAATTCTAATGAATTTTAAAGAGTTAAAATTTGAAAAATGGTCAGCCATACAAAGGAGGTTATGGCAAAATTTTCTAAAATTGTGTAAAATAAGTTTTACTTTTTTTAATTCAAAAAGAGTAATTCCCATCGTATATGTATTCTTAAAGTGTTATTTTTCATCCTAGGTATAGAAAAATGCATACTAAAAATATTTTATTAAAAAAGTGATACTTTCTTTAGAATTAAATTCTATGCATAGAAGGAAGCATATTGAAATTATTATTTTGATTATAAAAGTGTTATTTTCATCATAAATGATTTTTATGCATAAATGGATGCATAAAAGAAATTCTTTTATAATAAAAGAGTGATTTTCATCATAAATGATTTGTATGCATAAACATATGCATAAAAGATTTTTTTTATATATTAAAAGTGTGATTTTCATCATAAATGATTTTTTTACATAAATGGATGCATAAAAGAAATTCTTTTATATTAAAAGAGTGATTTTCATCATAAATGATTTGTATGCATAAACATATGCATAAAAGATTTTTTTTATTAAAAGTGTGATTTTCATCATAAATGATTTTTATGCATAAATCGATGCATTAAAAAAATTCTTTAATATTAAAAGAGTGATTTTCATCATAAATGATTTGTATGCATAAAAGTTTTTTTATATATTAAAAGTGTGATTTTCATCATAAATGATTTTTATGCATAAATGGATGCATAAAAGAAATTCTTTTATATTTAAAGAGTGATTTTCATCATAAATGATTTGTATGCATAAACATATGCATAAAAGATTTTTTTATATTAAAAGTGTGATTATCATCATAAATGATTTTTATACATAAATGGATGCATAAAAGAAATTCTTTTATATGAAAAGAGTGATTTTCATCATAAATGATTTGTATTCATAAACATATGCATTAAAGATTTTTTTCATATTAAAAGTGTGATTTTCATCATAAATGGATTTTTTGCATAAATTAGATGCATAAAAGAAATTATTTTATTATAAAAGTGTGACTTTCATTGAATTTGTGCATAAATAGATGCATAAAAGAAAGTTTTTATTTTAAAAGAGTTATTTTTCATTGGATTTAGTTTTTTATGCATGGGAAGATGCATAAGAGAAATTCTTTTATTCTAAAAGTGTAATTCCTACTAAATTGGATTTATGCATGGAAAGATGCATAAAGAATTTATTTTAATCCAAAAGTGTTATTCTCATCAATTTTGATTTTATGCATAGAAATATGCATAAAGAAATCTATTTTTATTTCAAAAGAGTTATTCTCATCAATTTTAATTTTATGCATAGAATGATGCACAAAGAAATCTATTTTTAGTTCAAAAGAGTTATTTTCATCAATTTTGATTTTATGCATAGGAAGATGCATAAAAGATTGATTTTTAATTCAAAAGTGTCATTCTCATTTGAATTGAATTTATGCATAGGAAGATGCATAAAAGATTGATTTTTATTTTGAAAGTGTTATTCTCCTTAAAATGGAATTTATGCATAAATAGATGCGTAAAGAAATCTTATATCAAAAATAAGAATTCTCTTGCATTCTATAAATAGATATGATGATGTGAAATGAATCAGATAGATGAGAATGAACAAAGAATGGATGTAGATGTATGTATGTGAAAGAATGGATGTAGATGTATGTATGTGAAAGAATGGATGTAGATATATGTATGTGAAAGAATGGATGTAGATGTATGCATGTGAAGGATGGATGTGAATGCATGTGAAGAATAGATGTGGATGCATGTGAAGAATGGATGTGGATGTATGTGAAGGATGTATGTGAAAGGAAAGATGTATGTGTATGTGATAAGTATGGATGTGGATGTATGTGGAAGAATATATGTGGATGTGAATGTGATGGATACGAACGAGAATAGAGGCGATGAGATGTGATGTAAATTGGATAGATATGAATGATAAGGGATGTGAATGAATGATATAAGATGTGAATGAATATGATAACACATGAATCGGGATGTGAATGAATGATAAGGGATGTGAATGGATGTGATGTGATGTGAATCGAGATGTGAATGAACGATAAGGAACGTGAATGAATGTGTTAGCATGTGAATCGAGATGTGAATGAATGAAATGTGATGTGAAGTGGATGTGATAAGATGCAATGTAAACTGAATATATGTTAATGTATGAGAAGTGATGAGATGTATGGGTAGATGCAAGTGGATGAGATCTGATAAGGCTAAATGAAGAAATAAGTGATGAGATAGAAAAAGATGTGATTAGATAAAAATGGGGAATGCTTATAAAATGAATGTGGATTGATGTAGATGAATGTATGAAATGTGGATTGATGTAGATGAATGTATGAATAATGTGGATTGACATGTGGATTGATGTAGATGAAGGTATGAATAATGTGGTTTTATGTGGATGGATGTATGGATGATGTGGTTTGATGTGGATGGATGTATGGATGATGTGGGTTGATATGGATGGATGTATGGATGATGTGGATTGATGTGAATGAATGTATGGATGATGTGGATTGATGTGGATGATGTGGACTGATGTGTGGATGATCTAGATTGACGTGTGGATGATGTGATTGGATGATCTAGATTGACGTGTGGATGATGTGATTGGATGTGAATTGATGTGGAAATGATGTGATGTGATAGGGATCGATGATGTAAAATTGTGGTAAGATGATAAAAGATGGGGACTAATATGTAAGGATGTGGAGTGATTGAGAAAAGATGGAAATACTGTTGGGACTATAATTATATGTGAAATCTATTTTTAAATGAGTGTTTTATGTCAAGAATGCTGGGGTAGCATCTTGACCGTCTTGTGAATGAGGTCGTGGAGATCTATCTGTTAAAGTTGCAACTGCTGATGGAGAGTCAATGGAGGACGTCTCGCGTAGCAAGGTCGGCCGAGGTCTTGACCAGCCTTGGTTTAAAATGGTGAGCTTCTGGTACAGAGGATGAGGGACCAAGGAAGCGGCCTATGAGTGAAGTGCTAGGTGACTCCGAAGGATCCTAGAGGGTGCTGACCATACAGTGCTTGGGCTCTGGGTCGCCGAAGATACCCACAAGTACGTCGGGGAAGATATTGGATTAAGGAGTAAGAGTTGTTTTCTGAATTCGGGTATGGATCTGGTTGATTGACCTTGCTGGTCCTCAACGGATGAGTCCATGACTCTTCTATATGGATCTGTTGGTTGATCTTGCTGATCTTCCACGCAGATTCCATTTTGTTATGTAAATATATTGCCGGTTACTATGAGCTAGGAACTATCGAAAAGAGCCTTGAGTGAACAGGTGGTGAGTGTTCTGGTTGCCAATGATACCATAAGTACACCGATGAAGGAATGATTGGAAATAAGGATTCAACCAGAGATTTTGAGGATTGTGATCAGTGACACAATGGTTTCATTAAAGGATTGTTTTAAAGATAGCTGATGTTGAGAAAAAGGCAATTTCATATTGGGTGTGTAAGTGGTGTGAGACTAGTTTTATGTTTGTATGAACATCCGGCTAGGGGGCGTGGAAACTCTTTTCCCTGGTACCTGGGACAAAACCTGACCAAATTCCTAATTGGATCCCATCACTACAGTGGTTGGGCGGTTGGCTAACCCATGGGACTGGACGGGGTTAACTGGACTGATGGATCCGTAAATCAAGACTCAATTTCTGTTTAGTTCGATAGATGAAGTAAATTTCGGACAAAAATTGTTCTATAGAAAAGAATCAACGGCTGTGCCTCTCAATGAGGAAAAAAGCGTTGGTCTCTATGATCTAAGTACAGTCTTTTTCCCTGATCTGGCTATGGGACTTACGGGTTCGGTCAGATGAGCTCAGTTAGTTAAGGCTTTTGACTACATTAGGGAAAAGTTATCCTGGAGGAATCGCCCGTGCTTTCCGGACAAAAGAAGTTTTTCCGGGTTCGGTTTTGGAAAAACCGATGGATTAGTCTCTTGTCCGAATATCCGTGGGCGAGGCCCCGAGTGTGGGACCCTGCCCCATGCAAGAAGTCCTACTTCCGCTCTGCTAGCACCCCTGAATTTGTTGTGCGGTGGAGAGAGGGATCTTACAATTGGTATCAGAGAAAATTGGCTAATGAGGATCAATCGAGAAGCCAAGAATGTCAAAAATTTATGAAGAAGCAGTAAAAGGTTGTAATTGTGTGATAAAATTCATACAAATAAATATTCAAACTGAAATTCGTAAATTGGTAATTGAGTCTTCAGATAGAAGTACCACAATTGTAGGGAATCCCTGACTTGCTTGAGGCCTAGACATGATAGTATTTACCTTATAGTTCTAAGGACCATGACTACCCGTATATACCGAGGGTATAACTGCAGCTCTTTTACTAGCAGTATATACAAGTATATCTAAGACTTGAAATTATAAGTATTAATACTATCTAGATGATGAATTTGAATGTTGTTGATATGATTTTAAATTCTGATTGAGAACTGATGAGTTAATTTGGATTCTGATTGAAAAATGAAGATTCCTAAATTTTGGTTGAAATGTAATAAGCTAAGCAAAACCTCAACGAGGATGATTGGGACGAGTCCCTGTGATAATGTTTGTAGCTAGAATGACGTTAATGACTTCAGCAAATCACTATGAAATTAGTGGATTGTGGTGGCAGATTATTACTGTTAACTTTTGATCAGTGGATCAAGTTAAGGGATGATAAATTAAAAATATGAAAAATTAAAATTCCCATGGAGGACTGTTCAGATGGAAAAATTCAGTCTGATGGACCATTATTGTGTTAAAGATATGAATGAGATGTTCTGAATGAATTGTTATCTGATAATACGTTCTATATGAGTATCTTTACCCCATGATTATGTGGGGAGCCGACCTATTTAAAGAACCCCGGAATCAGTTGAATCAAAAATCGGATTGAATCATAAATAAAGAAACTTAACAAGAATTTTTGTATTGATAGGAACATTGATCGAGGTCGTCGTGGTAGAAATGTTAACCCCCAACTCAATGAAGAAGAGCTCGACCTGGATGTTTGTAAAACTCTTCATAGTTCATAGCCTGGTCCCTTCAAGGGTGAAGGGGAATAGTTAGGTGAAGTTGTAGAAAAGTGGATTGAGGCCATGGAGGAATACTTTGATGTAACTGGCTACAGTGAGAGAAGCAAGATGGCTCTCGCCAGGTTAAAGATTATGGAAACGGCCAAATGGCCAGGGTTGCGTGGAGGAATCACTGCGAGACAAAGCGTCTCGACCGAAATACCCAAACCTGGACTGATCTCAGAATTTACCTAAGGACGAGGTTGTGTCCTCCCGGCAGAAACAAAGATGAACGAGTCCTTAGAGTTAACCCAGGGGAGTAGAACTATTGAAATATCACCAAGCATTCGCCCTCCTCCTCAGATAATCGCCTCCGCTGGATGAAGAACAGCTGATGGCCAGGTTCATTCGGGAACTGAACGAACCTTTGAATATCTTGGTGAAGAATGTCAAGCCAATTTCCATGGCCGAAGCAGTTCGGATGGCGAAGGATTTCGCCAAAGCCTTTGATGTCAAAGTCCCGCCAGAGCCAGCATCATCACCTTTCAAAAGGTTTTTATTCCCAGAAGATGATTCCAACCTTCCTCCACCTAAGAGACATCAGGGTCAAACCTAGGATATGGGAAGTTCCAGAATGGAAGAAATGTCCTTTTCCCAAAACTCAATCCCCTGGATTTCAACTTCAGAAGTTCCACCCTTGAACAAGAGAGTGAAATGCTATAACTGTCAAGGATTTGGACATCACAGTATGGATTGCCCAACTCCTTTTGGATCAAGGTTTTCAGGGCAGGGAAATCAGGGATCAAGATTCCAGACTCCAACCCTTCCTTCCAGAGTAATCAGGGTTCTATCTGCCAAAATCAGGGAAATCCCAGAGGTAGACCCTCTATCCAACCTGCAGTTTCAATCCAAAGTAATGCAAGACCTCCACCTCAAAATAGGGAAAGCCAAAGAGAGTTGTTCCCAAATCGGCCGTACACTTCCAAGGCAGTAACGCTGGAAGTGATTGAAGAAGAAGAAGATGATGAAAGAGATCATACTCCACCTACAAGATGAGGACATCTCGTGTTTTTTAAGTG
The DNA here is from genome assembly GCF_041138505.1 of Cibotium barometz. Lineage (NCBI taxonomy): Eukaryota > Viridiplantae > Streptophyta > Polypodiopsida > Cyatheales > Cibotiaceae > Cibotium > Cibotium barometz. Next base: position 58,107,438 of record NC_141049.1, on the reverse strand, counting down.
GGGTAGAATGTAAGATTCCTCCCCAGCCCCTCATGATGTCCAAATTCTCCCCCTGTAGTCAAATCCCTCTTCAGAAATATAAAAGATCTTGTTTCTACCTGTTTTGGCCTAGAGAGAGAATGTTCTAGAGAGAGGTTATTCAGATTTTGGATATTTTTGGATGGAAAAATATCTCTTTGTATTTAAATAAGTTCCCCTGAAACAGAAGTTCAAAAAGATTTTCAGAAGGTGCATTCGAAATAAATTATAATCTGTTCAAAAGACCTTATCCTGGGGGTCCAGATTTTTTTTGAAAATTTTAAACTAAGGTTTTGAGTTATTTTCATCAATTTTAATTTTATGCATAGAATGATGCATAAAGAAATCTATTTTTAGTTCAAAAGAGTTATTTTCATCAATTTTGATTTTATGCATAGGAAGATGCATAAAAGATTGATTTTTAATTCAAAAGTGTCGTTCTCATTTAAATTGAATTTATGCATAGGAAGATGCATAAAAGATTGATTTTTATTTCGAAAGTGTTATTCTCCTTAAAATGGAATTTATGCATAAATAGATGCATAAAGAATTCTTATATCAAAAATAAGAATTCTCTCGCATTCTATAAATAGATATGATGATGTGAAATGAATCAGATAGATGAGAATGAACAAAGAATGGACGTAGATGTATGTATGTGAAAGAATGGATGTAGATATATGTATGTGAAAGAATGGATGTAGATGTATGCATGTGAAGGATGGATGTGAATGCATGTGAAGAATGGATGTGGATGCTTGTGAAGAATGGATGTGGATGTATGTGAAGGATGTATGTGAAAGGAAAGATGTATGTGTATGTGATAAGTATGGATGTGGATGTATGTGGAAGAATATATGTGGATGTGAATGTGATGGATACGAACGAGAATAGAGGCGATGAGATGTGATGTAAATTGGATAGATATGAATGATAAGGGATGTGAATGAATATGATAACACATGAATCGGGATGTGAATGAATGATAAGGGATGTGAATGGATGTGATGTGATGTGAATCGGGATGTGAATGAACGATAAGGAATGTGAATGAATGTGTTAGCATGTGAATCGAGATGTGAATGAATGAAATGTGATGTGAAGTGGATGTGATCAGATGCAATGTAAACTGAATATATGTTAATGTATGAGAAGTGTAAGATTCCTCCCCCAACCCCTTTTTGATGTCTAGTATCTTCTCCTGTAATCAATCCCTCTTCAGAAATATAAAGGCCTTGTTTCTAACTGTTTTAGCCTAGAGAGAGAAAAATATGCTAGAGAGAGAATATTCAGATTATGAATATTTTTGGATAGAAAAATAACTCATCTTATTAAAATAAGTTCCCCTGAAACAAAAATTCAAAAAGAATTTTCCAATGTGCAATTGGAATTAATTGGAAATAAGTATAAAGAACCTTAGTCTAAGGGTCTAGATTTTCAGAAATTTTTAGATTATGGTCCAATTAAGGTTCCTATGGGCCAATAACATCAATACATGTGTAGGGAGGAGATAAATCCAATTTGTAAAAAAGAAGATATCCAAAAATGAGTAAATGCTCACATAAGGTGAAGAGTTGAAAATGTACAAGGTTTACTAGTAAAAAACTATGAGCAATATTAAAAATATGAGATATTTTGGGTATCCAAAAATGAGTAAATGCTCACATAAGATGAAGAGTTGAAAATGTACAAGGTTTATTAGTAAATAAACACATATGTAAGGAAGGGGAGTTCTTTAAAGAGGTGCATATTTCACATAAGATGAAGAGTTGAAAATGTACAAGGTTTATTAGTAAAAAAAAAACTATGACACATATGTAAGGAAAAGGAGTTCTTTAAAGAGGTGCATATTTCACATAAGATGAAGAGTTGAAAATGTACAAGGTTTATTAGTAAAAAAAACTATGACACATATGTAAGGAAAAGGAGTTCTTTAAAGGAGGTGCATATTTCACATAAGATGAAGAGTTGAAAATGTACAAGGTTTATTAGTAAAAAAAAACTATGAGCAATAAAATTTTGACACCTATGTAAGGAAGGGGAATTCTTTAAAGGAGGTGCATATTTCACATGCTTGAATGAGTTTTAAACTCAAAAATAATGTGATATTTTTATCTCTCACCTCTCTTGAACCAAACCAAATCAAAATGGAACCAAACCGAATCAAAAAGTAACCAAACTAGGTCCAAATCTAGTCCAAATTCAACCAAACTGACTTGGAAAATTCTAGAATCAGTTTGTTTGGTTAGGAGCTCAATTTTTCCTATAAATAGAAGCCTCCCCTTGTTGAAAAAATATAGTGTCTTATGCTTTGTTACTCTACTCCACCTAAGCCAAATTAGATAGAGTCTTATGCTTTGTTACTCTACTCCACCTAAGCCAAATTAGATAGAGTCTTATGCTTGTTACTCTACTCCACCTAAGCCAAAATATAGAGTGTCTTATGCATTGTTACTCTACTCTACCTAAGCCAAGAGTTGTGAATTCTTTAATAATTCACTAGTTTTTGATACTTCTCTCTTTCTTCAATCCCCATTGGTGGCTCCATCAACATACTAAACCAATTGATTGGTTGGGGGCCTCTACCGTGAATAAAGAATCAAGCAAATTATAAGGTAAGTATATTGAATTTTGATCTTTCTATAATTTCTCAATGATTCTCTCTTCTCAACCCCTCTCAAGCTTGAGAAGTTTAATTGGTATGGTTTTTTAAGTGCTATTGAAGTTAATTGGTGAATAGTAGTGAAGAGTTACATAATTTAATAAATGCTATAGAAGTTAATTTCCATTTATGTTTAAATTCTAATGGTTTTTATGTAATTTCTCTCTCTCACTCAAGAAATGGTCATACTCATGACCCATTCTTAATCCAAATGAAGCTTTTCATAAAGCTTTTCCTTAATCCAAGATTAAGCTATGCTTGAGGCCAAATTAATGGCTTTTTTCTATGCTTTTAGTTTATGTATATTGATGATTCAATCCATTATGGATTGATGATCCAATTAGAGACCATTCTAATCATTTTCTTAATGATCCAATTAGAGACCATTATGGATTGATGATCCAATTAGAGACCATTCTAATTATTTCTTTAATAATGAGCCTTATCCCTTAGAAAAAATTGAGATTTATCAGTCATAGTAGCGGAGCTATGGCAAAATTTTTATAGAAATTACGCATAAAATAATTTCATTCAAAGCATAAAAAGAGGGCTTCCTACCATATTCTAGGAACTATCATCCTAGATTAATTAAAAGAATATTATTATGCATGGAGATATGGATGTTTGCATGTAGATATAGAGGTATGGATGTGAGTGTGAATGTGGAGGTGGATGTATGCATGGAGATGTGGATGTATACATGTAGAAATAGATGTGTAGATGAGGATGTAAATGGAGATGTGGATGGATGCATGTAGATGTAGATGTATAGATGTAGATGTGAATGGAAATGTGGATGTATACATGTAGATGTAGATGTATAGATGTAGATGTGGATGTGGAGGTGGATGGATGCATGTAGATGTAGATGTATAGATGTAGATGTGAATGGAGATGTGGATGTATGCATGTAGATGTAGGTGTATAGATGTAGATGTGGATGTAGAGGTGGATGTATGCATGTAGATGTAGATGTATAGATGTGGATGTGAATGTGGAGGTGGATGTATGCATATAGATGTAGATGTATGGAGGTGAATGTGAATGTGGATGTGGATGTATGCATAGGGATGTAGATGTATGCATGTAGATGTGAATGTACGCATATAGTTGTGGATGTATGGATGTGAATATACGATTGTGATGTGAGGGAATCTGAAGTGATGAGATGGAAATGATGTGATGGGATGAGTATACATATAAATGGAATATGGAATAAGTAATGTAGATTGAGGAGGGATAATGTGGAAAAATGAAAGTTAAAATAGAAATTGTATTGTAAACTGTTTGTAAATGCTGTTTGTAAATGCTGTCTGTAAATGATTGTTTTATGTTAAGAATGCTGGGGGGAGCATTTTGACCGTCTTGTGATTAAGGTCGTGATGAGAAAGTTGCAACTGCTGACGGGGAGTCAATGAAGGACGTCTCGCGTAGCAAGGTCGGCCGAGGTCTTGACCAGCCTCGGTGCGATTAAAATGGTGAGCTTTCGGTACGGTGGATGAGGGGCCAAGGAAGCGGCCTATGCGTGAAGCGCTAGGTTACCTGCGAAGGATCCTAGAGGGTGCTGACCATACGGTGCTCGGGCTCTGGGTTGCCTAGGATACCCACGCGTGCGTCGAGGAAGATATTGGAACAGAGTTGGAGTTGTTTTCTGAAATCGAGCATGGATCTGGTTGATTGACCTTGCTGGTCTTCAATGGATGAGTCCATGGCTCCTTATATGGATCTGTTGGTTGATCTTGCTGATCTTCAATGAGAGTCCATCATGTTAAGTGATTATATTGCCAAGTATTATGGGCTAGGAACTATCGAAACGGCTCCTGAGCGTTCTAGTTGCCAATGATGCCATAGATACTCTGATGAAGGAATGATGGGAAATTAAGAATCAATTGGATAAATTGGAAGATGGTGATCAATGATACTATGGTTTTATTAAAGGATTGTTTTAAACTGGTTGAATCTGGTTGAAAAAGGCAATTTCATATTGGGTATGTGAGTGGTGTGACTAGTTTTATTTTGCATGAACATCCGGCTAGGGGGCCTTGGAACTCTTTTCCTTGGTACCCGGGACAAAACCTAACCAAATTTTTAATTGGATCCCATCACTACAGTGGTTGGGCGGTTGGCTAACCCATGGGATTGGATGGGGTTAGGCTGGACTGATGGATCCGTAAATCGAGACTCAAACTTTTGTTTTTACGATAGATAAAATAAATCCCGGACAGTAACTGTTCTATGGATAGGAATCAACGGCTGTGCCTCTTGAATGGGAAAAAAAGCGTTGATCCCAATGATCCAAGTGCAAGTTTCTTCCTTGACCTGACCAAGTATCTTATAGATGTAATTAGATCAGCTCGATCAGAAATGATCTTGACTACGTTAGAGTAAAAAGTTATCCTGGTGGAATCACCCGTGCTTTCCGGTAAAGGAAGTTTTTCCGGGTTCGATTTTGGAACAACCGACGGATTAGTCTCTTATCCGGATATCCGTGGGCGAGGCCCCGAGTGTGGGACCCCTGTCCCGCGCGAGAAGTGCTACTTCCGCTGCTAGTATCCCGAATCTGTTGCTCGGTGGGAACAGGGATCTTACAGTGTCCCACCTGTTTTAAGGATTTAGAACAATGAGTTCATAAGTGAGAATCGGTGTTTTGGATACCAAGGTTTTGGTTTTCATTCGAGTACGGCCCAAAAGAAGTTCTTTATCTCTTGGGGAGTATAAGAAGTTATCCCCCACAGATATTGTGACCCTTATATCTGAATTCAATGAAAGTAGGTGACTTAGCCTACAAGCTTCTTTTATCTCCTCATCTCAAAATTCTTAATGCCTTCTATAGAAAAATGTGTCAAACTCAAATCATGGAAAGACGGTAAAACTTCAGTGGCAAGTTACCGTTGGCTTCTAGGTTACGCTAGCTCCTTCCTTTATATAAGTCAGAACTTTTACTTGTCGCTCACAGTAATCTTACTCCCATCAATCTCCTTTCTTTCTTAATCTCCTTCATGGCTTGGCAACAGGAATTAGTTTTATCCCTGATGATTTCTCACCTTCAAGACGCAAGAGAGTCTGTGAAGAAAGACTTTATAGAACAGTATGAGCGCTCACTTTTTCCTCACCTAGGAACTTCTGTAGCGCAGACCAAATGGCGGACCTATCAAAACATAACTAGGGTAACACCCTGGGGTCAGCAACACTTTCGTAACAATGTCCGCTTGGCCATGGTTATTGAAGCTTTGGGTTTGGGTCCCCGATACTACTGTGTCATGAGATCAAGGCATCTTGGGTTTTCTGAGCGGGTCTTCTTACTGGCATGTTTTCTTCCTCATGAGAAGATATGCCTTTACCCCGTTTTTGGCTTGCCTCTCAGAGGTCCTTTTGTTAGATCACCTCATACCACTGAGATAGGTGCGGCAATAACCAGCAGAATCATTCCCATAGATGAGTTACCCTATACTTGTGCAGCTTGTGAGGACTGCTTTTGTGACCATATGATGGACGGGCTTATGGAAGTGTAAAGAGTTTCTCTATCTTTACTGTATAAGTTCCGAAAATGAATAAAGTTTAAATCTTGTTCTTATTTTGAATCTTGCTCTCTTTAAGACTTTTCTTGGTGGTTAATCGTGATTAAAATTTTTCTCTAAGTCTCATATTCGTGCATCTTGCGAAATTATTCCAAGTTGCGAGATGAGGACATCTCGCGTTTTTTAAGTGGGGTAGAATGTAAGATTCCTCCCCCAACCCCTTTTTGATGTCTAGTATATTCCCCTGTAATCAATTCCTTTTCTGAAATATAAGAGATCTTGTTTCTAACTGTTTTAGCCTAGAGAGAGAAAATTATTCTAGAGAGAGAGTATTCAGATTATGAATATTTTTGGATAGAAAAATAACTCATCTTATTAAAATAAGTTCCCCTGAAACAGAAATTCAAAAAAGAATTTTCCAATGTGCAATTGGAATTAATTGGAAATAGGTATAAAGAACCTTAGTCTAAGGGTCTAGATTTTCAGAAATTTTTAGATTATGGTCCAATTAAGGTTCCTATGGACCAATAGCATCAATCCATGTGTAGGGAGGAGATAAATCCAATTTGAAAAAGAAGATACCCAAAAATGAGTAAATGCTCACATAAGATGAAGAGTTGAAAATGTACAAGGTTTATTAGTAAATAAACACATATGTAAGGAAGGGGAGTTCTTTAAAGGAGGTGCATATTTCACATAAGATGAAGAGTTGAAAATGTACAAGGTTTATTAGTAAAAAAAAAAAAACTATGACACATATGTAAGGAAGAGGAGTTCTTTAAAGGAGGTGCATATTTCACATAAGATGAAGAGTTGAAAATGTACAAGGTTTATTAGTAAATAAACACATATGTAAGGAAGGGGAGTTCTTTAAAGGAGGTGCATATTTCACATAAGATGAAGAGTTGAAAATGTACAAGGTTTATTAGTAAAAAAACTATGACTCATATGTAAGGAAGAGGAGTTCTTTAAAGGAGGTGCATATTTCACATAAGATGAAGAGTTGAAAATGTACGAGGTTTATTAGTAAAAAACTATGAGCAATAAAATTTTGACACATATGTAAGGAAGGGGAATTCTTTAAAGGAGGTGCATATTTCACATGCTTGAATGAGTTTTAAACTCAAAAATAATGTGATATTTTTATCTCTTCTCTCTCTTGAACCAAACCAAATCAAAATGGAACCAAACCGAATCAAAAAGTAACCAAACTAGGTCCAAATCTAGTCCAAATTCAACCAAACTGACTTGGAAAATTCTAGAATCAGTTTGTTTGGTTAGGAGCTCAATTTTTCCTATAAATAGAAGCCTCCCCTTGTTGAAAAAAATATAGTGTCTTATGCTTTGTTACTCTACTCCACCTAAGCCAAAATAGATAGTGTCTTATGCTTTGTTACTCTACTGCACCTAAGCCAAAATAGATAGTGTCTTATGCTTTGTTACTCTACTCCACCTAAGCCAAAATATAGAGTGTCTTATGCATTGTTACTCTACTCTACCTAAGCCAAGAACTGTGAATTCTTTAATAATTCACTAGTTTTTGATACTTCTCTCTTTCTTCAATCCCCATTGGTGGCTCCATCAACATACTAAACCAATTGATTGGTTGGGGGCCTCTACCGTGAATAAAGAATCAAGCAAATTATAAGGTAAGTATATTGAATTTTGATCTTTTCTATAATTACTCAATGATTCTCTCTTCTCAACCCCTCTCAAGCTTGAGAAGTTTAATTGGTATGGTTTTTTAAGTGCTATTGAAGTTAATTGGTGAATAGTAGTGAAGAGTTACATAATTTAATAAATGCTATAGAAGTTAATTTCTAGTTATGTTTAAATTCTAATGGTTTTTATGTAATTTCTCTCTCTTACTCAAGAAATGGTCATACTCATGACCCATTCTTAATCCAAATGAAGCTTTTCATAAAGCTTTTTCTTAATCCAAGATTAAGCTATGCTTGAGGTCAAATTAATGGCTTTTTTCTATGCTTTTAGTTTATGTATATTGATGATTCAATCCATTATGGATTGATGATCCAATTAGAGACCATTCTAATTATTTTCTTAATGATCCAATTAGAGACCATTATGGATTGATGATCCAATTAGAGACCATTCTAATTATTTCTTTAATAATGAGCCTTATCCCTTAGAAAAAATTGAGATTTATCAGTCATAGTAGCGGAGCTATGGCAAAATTTTTATAGAAATTACGCATAAAATAATTTCATTCAAAGCATAAAAAGAGGACTTCCTACCATATTCTAGGAACTATCATCCTAGATTAATTAAAAGAATATTATTATGCATGGAGATATGGATGTTTGCATGTAGATGTAGAGGTATGGATGTGAGTGTGAATGTGGAGGTAGATGTATGCATGGAGATGTGGATGTATACATGTAGAAATAGATGTGTAGATGAGGATGTAAATGGAGATGTGGATGGATGCATGTAGATGTAGATGTATAGATGTAGATGTGAATGGAAATGTGGATGTATACATGTAGATGTAGATGTATAGATGTAGATGTGGATGTGGAGGTGGATGGATGCATGTAGATGTAGATGTATAGATGTAGATGGGAATGGAGATATGGATGTATGCATGTAAATGTAGATGTATAGATGTAGATGTGGATGTGGAGGTGGATGGATGCATGTAGATGTAGGTGTATAGATGTAGATGTGAATGGAGATATGGATGGATGCATGTAGATGTAGATGTAGAGATGTAGATGTGGATGTGGAGGTGGATGGAAGCATGTAGATGCAGATGTATAGATGTAGATGTGAATGGAGATGTGGATGTATGCATGTGGATGTAGGTGTATAGATGTAGATGTGGATGTAGAAGTGGATGTGTGCATGTAGATGTAGATGTATAGATGTGGATGTGAATGTGGAGGTGGATGTATGCATATAGATGTAGATGTATGGAGGTGAATGTGAATGTGGATGTGGATGTATGCATAGAGATGTAGATGTATGCATGTAGATGTGAATGTACGCATATAGATGTGGATGTATGGATGTGAATATACGATATGTGATGTGAGGGAATCTGAGTGATGAGATGGAAATGATGTGATGGGATGAGTATACATATAAATGGAATATGGAATAAGTAATGTAGACTGATGAGGGATAATGTGGAAAAATGAAAGTTAAAATAGAATTTGTATTGTAAACTGTTTGTAAATGTTGTTTGTAAATGCTGTTTGTAAAAGATTGTTTTATGTCAAGAATGCTGGGGGGAGCATTTTGACCGTCTTGTGATTAAAGTCGTGATGTAAGATTCCTCCCCAACCTTCGAAGCATACAGGGATAAGAATCTTCCTTTCTGATCTTATAATTATTCCCTCTCTAAAATAAAAGAAAGTTTCTATTTAAAAAAGGAAGACCCTTTCCCTAGAATACTTCTCAGGAGTCCCACCTGTTTTAAGGCTTTAGAACAATGAGTCCAGAAGTGAGAATCGGTGTTTTGGATACCAAGGTTTTGGTTTTCATTCGAGTACGGCCCAAAAGAAGTTCTTTATCTCTTGGGGAGTATAAGAAGTTATCCCCCCAGATATTGTGACCCTTATATCTGAATTCAATGAAAGTAGGTGACTTAGCCTACAAGTTTCTTTTATTCCCTCATCTCAAAATTCTTAATGCCTTCTATAGAAAAAATGTGTCAAACTCAAATCATGGAAAGACGGTAAAACTTCAGTGGCAAGTTACCGTTGGCTTCTAGGTTACGCTAGCTCCTTCCTTTATATAAGTCGTAATTTTTACTTGCCGCTCACAGTAATCTTACTCCCATCAATCTCCTTTCTTTCTTAATCTCCTTCATGGCTTGGCAACAGGAATTAGTTTTATCCCTGATGATTTCTCACCTTCAAGACGCAAGAGAGTCTGTGAAGAAAGACTTTATAGAACAGTATGAGCGCTCACTTTTTCCTCACCTAGGAACTTCTGTAGCGCAGACCAAATGGCGGACCTATCAAAACATAACTAGGGTAACACCCTGGGGTCAGCAGCACTTTCGTAACAATGTCCGCTTGGCCATGGTTATTGAAGCTTTGGGTTTGGGTCCCCGATACTACTGCGTCATGAGATCAAGGCATCTTGGGTTTTCTGAGCGGGTCTTCTTACTAGCGTGTTTTCTTCCTCATGAGAAGATATGCCTTTATCCCGTTTTTGGCTTGCCTCTCAGAGGTCCTTTTGTTAGATCACCTCATACCACTGAGATAGGTGCGGCAATAACCAGCAGAATCATTCCCATAGATGAGTTACCCTATACTTGTGCAGCTTGTGAGGACTGCTTTTGTGACCATATGATGGACGGGCTTATGGAAGTGTAAAGAGTTCTTTTATCTTTACTGTATAAGTTCCGAGAATGAATAAAGATTAAATCTTGTTCTTATTTTGAATCCTGCTCTCTTTAAGACTTTTCTTGGTGGTTAATCTTGATTAAAATTTTTCTCTAAGTCTCATATTCGTGCATCTTGCAAAATTATCCCAAGTTGCGAGATGAGGACATCTCGCGTTTTTTAAGTGGGGTAGAATGTAAGATTCCTCCCCCAACCCCTTTTTGATGTCTAGTATCTTCTCCTGTAATCAATCCCTCTTCAGAAATATAAAGGCCTTGTTTCTAACTGTTTTAGCCTAGAGAGAGAAAAATATGCTAGAGAGAGAATATTCAGATTATGAATATTTTTGGATAGAAAAATAACTCATCTTATTAAAATAAGTTCCCCTGAAACAAAAATTCAAAAAGAATTTTCCAATGTGCAATTGGAATTAATTGGAAATAAGTATAAAGAACCTTAGTCTAAGGGTCTAGATTTTCAGAAATTTTTAGATTATGGTCCAATTAAGGTTCCTATGGGCCAATAACATCAATACATGTGTAGGGAGGAGATAAATCCAATTTGTAAAAAAGAAGATATCCAAAAATGAGTAAATGCTCACATAAGGTGAAGAGTTGAAAATGTACAAGGTTTATTAGTAAAAAACTATGAGCAATATTAAAAATATGAGATATTTTGGGTATCCAAAAATGAGTAAATGCTCACATAAGATGAAGAGTTGAAAATGTACAAGGTTTATTAGTAAATAAACACATATGTAAGGAAGGGGAGTTCTTTAAAGAGGTGCATATTTCACATAAGATGAAGAGTTGAAAATGTACAAGGTTTATTAGTAAAAAACAAACTATGACACATATGTAAGGAAAAGGAGTTCTTTAAAGAGGTGCATATTTCACATAAGATGAAGAGTTGAAAATGTACAAGGTTTATTAGTAAAAAAAACTATGACACATATGTAAGGAAAAGGAGTTCTTTAAAGGAGGTGCATATTTCACATAAGATGAAGAGTTGAAAATGTACAAGGTTTATTAGTAAAAAAAAACTATGAGCAATAAAATTTTGACACCTATGTAAGGAAGGGGAATTCTTTAAAGGAGGTGCATATTTCACATGCTTGAATGAGTTTTAAACTCAAAAATAATGTGATATTTTTATCTCTCACCTCTCTTGAACCAAACCAAATCAAAATGGAACCAAACCGAATCAAAAAGTAACCAAACTAGGTCCAAATCTAGTCCAAATTCAACCAAACTGACTTGGAAAATTCTAGAATCAGTTTGTTTGGTTAGGAGCTCAATTTTTCCTATAAATAGAAGCCTCCCCTTGTTGAAAAAATATAGTGTCTTATGCTTTGTTACTCTACTCCACCTAAGCCAAATTAGATAGGGTCTTATGCTTGTTACTCTACTCCACCTAAGCCAAAATATAGAGTGTCTTATGCATTGTTACTCTACTCTACCTAAGCCAAGAGTTGTGAATTCTTTAATAATTCACTAGTTTTTGATACTTCTCTCTTTCTTCAATCCCCATTGGTGGCTCCATCAACATACTAAACCAATTGATTGGTTGGGGGCCTCTACCGTGAAAAAAGAATCAAGCAAATTATAAGGTAAGTATATTGAATTTTGATCTTTCTATAATTTCTCAATGATTCTCTCTTCTCAACCCCTCTCAAGCTTGAGAAGTTTAATTGGTATGGTTTTTTAAGTGCTATTGAAGTTAATTGGTGAATAGTAGTGAAGAGTTACATAATTTAATAAATGCTATAGAAGTTAATTTCCATTTATGTTTAAATTCTAATGGTTTTTATGTAATTTCTCTCTCTCACTCAAGAAATGGTCATACTCATGACCCATTCTTAATCCAAATGAAGCTTTTCATAAAGCTTTTCCTTAATCCAAGATTAAGCTATGCTTGAGGCCAAATTAATGACTTTTTTCTATGCTTTTAGTTTATGTATATTGATGATTCAATCCATTATGGATTGATGATCCAATTAGAGACCATTCTAATTATTTTCTTAATGATCCAATTAGAGACCATTATGGATTGATGATCCAATTAGAGACCATTCTAATTATTTCTTTAATAATGAGCCTTATCCGTTAGAAAAAATTAAGATTTATCAGTCATAGTAGCGGAGCTATGGCAAAATTTTTATAGAAATTACGCATAAAATAATTTCATTCAAAGCATAAAAAGAGGGCTTCCTACCATATTCTAGGAACTATCATCCTAGATTAATTAAAAGAATATTATTATGCATGGAGATATGGATGTTTGCATGTAGATGTAGAGGTATGGATGTGAGTGTGAATGTGGAGGTGGATGTATGCATGGAGATGTGGATGTATACATGTAGAAATAGATGTGTAGATGAGGATGTAAATGGAGATGTGGATGGATGCATGTAGATGTAGATGTATAGATGTAGATGTGAATGGAAATGTGGATGTATACATGTAGATATAGATGTATAGATGTAGATGTGGATGTGGAGGTGGATGGATGCATGTAGATGTAGATGCATAGATGTAGATGTGAATGGAGATGTGGATGTATGCATGTAGATGTAGGTGTATAGATGTAGATGTGGATGTAGAGGTGGATGTATGCATGTAGATGTAGATGTATAGATGTGGATGTGAATGTGGAGGTGGATGTATGCATATAGATGTAGATGTATGGAGGTGAATGTGAATGTGGATGTGGATGTATGCATAGGGATGTAGATGTATGCATGTAGATGTGAATGTACGCATATAGTTGTGGATGTATGGATGTGAATATACGATTGTGATGTGAGGGAATCTGAAGTGATGAGATGGAAATGATGTGATGGGATGAGTATACATATAAATGGAATATGGAATAAGTAATGTAGATTGAGGAGGGATAATGTGGAAAAATGAAAGTTAAAATAGAAATTGTATTGTAAACTGTTTGTAAATGCTGTTTGTAAATGCTGTCTGTAAATGATTGTTTTATGTCAAGAATGCTGGGGGGAGCATTTTGACCGTCTTGTGATTAAGGTCGTGATGAGAAAGTTGCAACTGCTGACGGGGAGTCAATGAAGGACGTCTCGCGTAGCAAGGTCGGCCGAGGTCTTGACCAGCCTCGGTGCGATTAAAATGGTGAGCTTTCGGTACGGTGGATGAGGGGCCAAGGAAGCGGCCTATGCGTGAAGCGCTAGGTTACCTGCGAAGGATCCTAGAGGGTGCTGACCATACGGTGCTCGGGCTCTGGGTTGCCTAGGATACCCACGCGTGCGTCGAGGAAGATATTGGAACAGAGTTGGAGTTGTTTTCTGAAATCGAGCATGGATCTGGTTGATTGACCTTGCTGGTCTTCAATGGATGAGTCCATGGCTCCTTATATGGATCTGTTGGTTGATCTTGCTGATCTTCAACGAGAGTCCATCATGTTAAGTGATTATATTGCCAAGTATTATGGGCTAGGAACTATCGAAACGGCTCCTGAGCGTTCTAGTTGCCAATGATGCCATAGATACTCTGATGAAGGAATGATGGGAAATTAAGAATCAATTGGATAAATTGGAAGATGGTGATCAATGATACTATGGTTTTATTAAAGGATTGTTTTAAACTGGTTGAATCTGGTTGAAAAAGGCAATTTCATATTGGGTGTGTGAGTGGTGTGACTAGTTTTATTTTGCATGAACATCCGGCTAGGGGGCCTTGGAACTCTTTTCCTTGGTACCCGGGACAAAACCTAACCAAATTTTTAATTGGATCCCATCACTACAGTGGTTGGGCGGTTGGCTAACCCATGGGATTGGATGGGGTTAGGCTGGACTGATGGATCCGTAAATCGAGACTCAAACTTTTGTTTTTACGATAGATAAAATAAATCCCGGACAGTAACTGTTCTATGGATAGGAATCAACGGCTGTGCCTCTTGAATGGGGAAAAAAGCGTTGATCCCAATGATCCAAGTGCAAGTTTCTTCCTTGACCTGACCAAGTATCTTATAGATGTAATTAGATCAGCTCGATCAGAAATGATCTTGACTACGTTAGAGTAAAAAGTTATCCTGGTGGAATCGCCCGTGCTTTCCGGTAAAGGAAGTTTTTCTGGGTTCGGTTTTGGAACAACCGACGGATTAGTCTCTTATCCGGATATCCGTGGGCGAGGCCCCGAGTGTGGGACCCCTGTCCCGCGCGAGAAGTGCTACTTCCGCTGCTAGTATCCCGAATCTGTTGCTCGGTGGGAACAGGGATCTTACAGTTGGTATCAGAGCGTTTGGTTAATAAAGATCAACTGAGAAGACAAATATGTCAAAAATTTATCAAGAAACTCAAAAAAAAAGTTATAATTGTGTGAGATAATTTATACAATTTGATATTCAAACTGAAACTCGTAATTTGGTAATTGGGTCTTCAGATGGAAGTACCGCAATTATATAGAATCCCTGACTTGCTTGAGGCCTAGACGTGATAGTATTTACCTTATAATTCCAAGGGCCGTGACTACCCGTATATACCGAGAGTATACTGCAGCTCTTTACTGACAGTATATACGAGTAAATCTAAGACTTGAAATTATAAGCGTTAATGCTATCTAGATGATGATTTCGAATGTGATTGATATGATTTTTAATTCTGTTTGAGAATTGATGAATTGATTTGGATTCTGATTGAAAATGCTGATTGAAAAATGTTGATTTTAAAAATTAGTTGAAATATAATGAAACCACAATGAGGGGGAATGGGACGAGTCCCTGTGATGATGTTCATAACTAGAAAGATGATAACGAATTCAGCAAATCACTATGAGATTAGTGGGTTGTGCTGTCAGATTGCTACTGTTAATACTTGACCGGTAGATCGAGTTAAGGGATGTCAAATTGAGAACTTACTGGACTGAAATTTCCGTGGAGGAATGTTCCGAAGGAAACCTTTCGGTCTAATGGACCATTATCATGTTAAAGATATGAATGATATAATCTGAATGAATTGTTATTTAATGATGAGTTCTATATAAGGGATATTTATCCCAGTATTCTGTTGGGTTGACTAGAATATAAGGAACTCCAGAATAAAATTGGATCTTAAGAAAAACAGCTGTCCTCTACCTTGCGAGATGAGGACATCTCGCACTTTTTAAGTGGGGTAGAATGTAAGATTCCTCCCCAACCTTCGAAGCATACAGGGGTAAGAATCTTCCTTTCTGATCTTATAATTATTCCCTCTCTAAAATAAAAGAAAGTTTCTGTTTAAAAAAGGAAGACCCTTTCCCTAGAATACTTCTCAGGAGTCCCACCTGTTTTAAGGCTTTAGAACAATGAGTCCAGAAGTGAGAATCGGTGTTTTGGATACCAAGGTTTTGGTTTTCATTCGAGTACGGCCCAAAAGAAGTTCTTTATCTCTTGGGGAGTATAAGAAGTTATCTCCCAGATATTGTGACCCTTATATCTGAATTCAATGAAAGTAGGTGACTTAGCCTACAAGTTTCTTTTATTCCCTCATCTCAAAATTCTTAATGCCTTCTATAGAAAAAATGTGTCAAACTCAAATCATGGAAAGACGGTAAAACTTCAGTGGCAAGTTACCGTTGGCTTCTAGGTTACGCTAGCTCCTTCCTTTATATAAGTCGTAATTTTTACTTGCCGCTCACAGTAATCTTACTCCCATCAATCTCCTTTCTTTCTTAATCTCCTTCATGGCTTGGCAACAGGAATTAGTTTTATCCCTGATGATTTCTCACCTTCAAGACGCAAGAGAGTCTGTGAAGAAAGACTTTATAGAACAGTATGAGCGCTCACTTTTTCCTCACCTAGGAACTTCTGTAGCGCAGACCAAATGGCGGACCTATCAAAACATAACTAGGGTAACACCCTGGGGTCAGCAGCACTTTCGTAACAATGTCCGCTTGGCCATGGTTATTGAAGCTTTGGGTTTGGGTCCCCGATACTACTGCGTCATGAGATCAAGGCATCTTGGGTTTTCTGAGCGGGTCTTCTTACTAGCGTGTTTTCTTCCTCATGAGAAGATATGCCTTTATCCCGTTTTTGGCTTGCCTCTCAGAGGTCCTTTTGTTAGATCACCTCATACCACTGAGATAGGTGCGGCAATAACCAGCAGAATCATTCCCATAGATGAGTTACCCTATACTTGTGCAGCTTGTGAGGACTGCTTTTGTGACCATATGATGGACGGGCTTATGGAAGTGTAAAGAGTTCTTTTATCTTTACTGTATAAGTTTCGAGAATGAATAAAGATTAAATCTTGTTCTTATTTTGAATCCTGCTCTCTTTAAGACTTTTCTTGGTGGTTAATCTTGATTAAAATTTTTCTCTAAGTCTCATATTCGTGCATCTTGCGAAATTATCCCAAGTTGCGAGATGAGGACATCTCGCGTTTTTTAAGTGGGGTAGAATGTAAGATTCCTCCCCCAACCCCTTTTTGATGTCTAGTATCTTCTCCTGTAATCAATCCCTCTTCAGAAATATAAAGGCCTTGTTTCTAACTGTTTTAGCCTAGAGAGAGAAAAATATGCTAGAGAGAGAATATTCAGATTATGAATATTTTTGGATAGAAAAATAACTCATCTTATTAAAATAAGTTTCCCTGAAACAAAAATTCAAAAAGAATTTTCCAATGTGCAATTGGAATTAATTGGAAATAAGTATAAAGAACCTTAGTCTAAGGGTCTAGATTTTCAGAAATTTTTAGATTATGGTCCAATTAAGGTTCCTATGGGCCAATAACATCAATACATGTGTAGGGAGGAGATAAATCCAATTTGTAAAAAAGAAGATATCCAAAAATGAGTAAATGCTCACATAAGGTGAAGAGTTGAAAATGTACAAGGTTTATTAGTAAAAAACTATGAGCAATATTAAAAATATGAGATATTTTGGGTATCCAAAAATGAGTAAATGCTCACATAAGATGAAGAGTTGAAAATGTACAAGGTTTATTAGTAAATAAACACATATGTAAGGAAGGGGAGTTCTTTAAAGAGGTGCATATTTCACATAAGATGAAGAGTTGAAAATGTACAAGGTTTATTAGTAAAAAACAAACTATGACACATATGTAAGGAAAAGGAGTTCTTTAAAGAGGTGCATATTTCACATAAGATGAAGAGTTGAAAATGTACAAGGTTTATTAGTAAAAAAAACTATGACACATATGTAAGGAAAAGGAGTTCTTTAAAGGAGGTGCATATTTCACATAAGATGAAGAGTTGAAAATGTACAAGGTTTATTAGTAAAAAAAAACTATGAGCAATAAAATTTTGACACCTATGTAAGGAAGGGGAATTCTTTAAAGGAGGTGCATATTTCACATGCTTGAATGAGTTTTAAACTCAAAAATAATGTGATATTTTTATCTCTCACCTCTCTTGAACCAAACCAAATCAAAATGGAACCAAACCGAATCAAAAAGTAACCAAACTAGGTCCAAATCTAGTCCAAATTCAACCAAACTGACTTGGAAAATTCTAGAATCAGTTTGTTTGGTTAGGAGCTCAATTTTTCCTATAAATAGAAGCCTCCCCTTGTTGAAAAAATATAGTGTCTTATGCTTTGTTACTCTACTCCACCTAAGCCAAATTAGATAGAGTCTTATGCTTTGTTACTCTACTCCACCTAAGCCAAATTAGATAGAGTCTTATGCTTGTTACTCTACTCCACCTAAGCCAAAATATAGAGTGTCTTATGCATTGTTACTCTACTCTACCTAAGCCAAGAGTTGTGAATTCTTTAATAATTCACTAGTTTTTGATACTTCTCTCTTTCTTCAATCCCCATTGGTGGCTCCATCAACATACTAAACCAATTGATTGGTTGGGGGCCTCTACCGTGAATAAAGAATCAAGCAAATTATAAGGTAAGTATATTGAATTTTGATCTTTCTATAATTTCTCAATGATTCTCTCTTCTCAACCCCTCTCAAGCTTGAGAAGTTTAATTGGTATGGTTTTTTAAGTGCTATTGAAGTTAATTGGTGAATAGTAGTGAAGAGTTACATAATTTAATAAATGCTATAGAAGTTAATTTCCATTTATGTTTAAATTCTAATGGTTTTTATGTAATTTCTCTCTCTCACTCAAGAAATGGTCATACTCATGATCCATTCTTAATCCAAATGAAGCTTTTCATAAAGCTTTTCCTTAATCCAAGATTAAGCTATGCTTGAGGCCAAATTAATGGCTTTTTTCTATGCTTTTAGTTTATGTATATTGATGATTCAATCCATTATGGATTGATGATCCAATTAGAGACCATTCTAATTATTTTCTTAATGATCCAATTAGAGACCATTATGGATTGATGATCCAATTAGAGACCATTCTAATTATTTCTTTAATAATGAGCCTTATCCCTTAGAAAAAATTGAGATTTATCAGTCATAGTAGCGGAGCTATGGCAAAATTTTTATAGAAATTACGCATAAAATAATTTCATTCAAAGCATAAAAAGAGGGCTTCCTACCATATTCTAGGAACTATCATCCTAGATTAATTAAAAGAATATTATTATGCATGGAGATATGGATGTTTGCATGTAGATGTAGAGGTATGGATGTGAGTGTGAATGTGGAGGTGGATGTATGCATGGAGATGTGGATGTATACATGTAGAAATAGATGTGTAGATGAGGATGTAAATGGAGATGTGGATGGATGCATGTAGATGTAGATGTATAGATGTAGATGTGAATGGAAATGTGGATGTATACATGTAGATGTAGATGTATAGATGTAGATGTGGATGTGGAGGTGGATGGATGCATGTAGATGTAGATGTATAGATGTAGATGTGAATGGAGATGTGGATGTATGCATGTAGATGTAGGTGTATAGATGTAGATGTGGATGTAGAGGTGGATGTATGCATGTAGATGTAGATGTATAGATGTGGATGTGAATGTGGAGGTGGATGTATGCATATAGATGTAGATGTATGGAGGTGAATGTGAATGTGGATGTGGATGTATGCATAGGGATGTAGATGTATGCATGTAGATGTGAATGTACGCATATAGTTGTGGATGTATGGATGTGAATATACGATTGTGATGTGAGGGAATCTGAAGTGATGAGATGGAAATGATGTGATGGGATGAGTATACATATAAATGGAATATGGAATAAGTAATGTAGATTGAGGAGGGATAATGTGGAAAAATGAAAGTTAAAATAGAAATTGTATTGTAAACTGTTTGTAAATGCTGTTTGTAAATGCTGTCCGTAAATGATTGTTTTATGTCAAGAATGCTGGGGGGAGCATTTTGACCGTCTTGTGATTAAGGTCGTGATGAGAAAGTTGCAACTGCTGACGGGGAGTCAATGAAGGACGTCTCGCGTAGCAAGGTCGGCCGAGGTCTTGACCAGCCTCGGTGCGATTAAAATGGTGAGCTTCCGGTACGGTGGATGAGGGGCCAAGGAAGCGGCCTATGCGTGAAGCGCTAGGTTACCTGCGAAGGATCCTAGAGGGTGCTGACCATACGGTGCTCGGGCTCTGGGTTGCCTAGGATACCCACGCGTGCGTCGAGGAAGATATTGGAACAGAGTTGGAGTTGTTTTCTGAAATCGAGCATGGATCTGGTTGATTGACCTTGCTGGTCTTCAATGGATGAGTCCATGGCTCCTTATATGGATCTGTTGGTTGATCTTGCTGATCTTCAACGAGAGTCCATCATGTTAAGTGATTATATTGCCAAGTATTATGGGCTAGGAACTATCGAAACGGCTCCTGAGCGTTCTAGTTGCCAATGATGCCATAGATACTCTGATGAAGGAATGATGGGAAATTAAGAATCAATTGGATAAATTGGAAGATGGTGATCAATGATACTATGGTTTTATTAAAGGATTGTTTTAAACTGGTTGAATCTAGTTGAAAAAGGCAATTTCATATTGGGTGTGTGAGTGGTGTGACTAGTTTTATTTTGCATGAACATCCGGCTAGGGGGCCTTGGAACTCTTTTCCTTGGTACCCGGGACAAAACCTAACCAAATTTTTAATTGGATCCCATCACTACAGTGGTTGGGCGGTTGGCTAACCCATGGGATTGGATGGGGTTAGGCTGGACTGATGGATCCGTAAATCGAGACTCAAACTTTTGTTTTTACGATAGATAAAATAAATCCCGGACAGTAACTGTTCTATGGATAGGAATCAACGGCTGTGCCTCTTGAATGGGGAAAAAAGCGTTGATCCCAATGATCCAAGTGCAAGTTTCTTCCTTGACCTGACCAAGTATCTTATAGATGTAATTAGATCAGCTCGATCAGAAATGATCTTGACTACGTTAGAGTAAAAAGTTATCCTGGTGGAATCGCCCGTGCTTTCCGGTAAAGGAAGTTTTTCCGGGTTCGGTTTTGGAACAACCGACGGATTAGTCTCTTATCCGGATATCCGTGGGCGAGGCCCCGAGTGTGGGACCCCTGTCCCGCGCGAGAAGTGCTACTTCCGCTGCTAGTATCCCGAATCTGTTGCTCGGTGGGAACAGGGATCTTACAAGAAGTGATGAGATGTATGGGTAGATGCAAGTGGATGAGATCTGATGAGGATAAATGAAGAAATAAGTGATGAGATAGAAAAAGATGTGATAAAAATGGAGAATGCTTATGAAATGAATGTGGATTGATGTAGATGAATGTATGAATATTGTGGATTTACATGTGGATTAATGTAGATGAAGGTATGAATAATGTGGTTTGATGTGGAGGATGTATGGATGATGTGGTTTGATGTGGATGGATGTATGGATGATGTGGGTTGATGTGGATGGATGTATGGATGATGTGGATTGATGTGAATGAATGTATGGATGATGTGAATTAATGTGGATGATGTGGACTGATGTGTGCATGATGTGGATTGACGTGTGGATGATGTGATTGGATGTGAATTGATGTGGGAATGATGTGATGTGATAGGGATCGATGATGTAAAATTGTGGTAAGATGAGAAAAGATGGGGACTAATATGTAAGGATTTGGAGTGATTGAGAAAAGATGGAAATACTGTTGGGACTGTAATTATATGTGAAATTTGTTTTTAAATGATTGTTTTATGTCAAGAATGCTGGGGTAGCATTTTGACCGTCTTGTGAATGAGGTCGTGGAGATCTATCTGTTAAAGTTGCAACTGCTAACGGAGAGTCAATGGAGGACGTCTCGCATAGCAAGGTCACGGCGGCTGAGGTCTTGACCAGCCTCGGTTTGATTAAAATTGTGAGCTTCCGGTACAATGGATGAGGGACCAAGGAAGCGGCCTATGAGTGAAGCGCTAGGTGACTGCGAAGGATCCTAGAGGGTGCTGACCATACGGTGCTTGGGCTCTGGGTCACCGAAGATACCCACAAGTACATCGGGGAAGATATTGGATCAAGGAGTAAGAGTTGTTTTCTGAATTCGGGTGTGGATCTGGTTGATTGACCTTGCTGGTCCTCAACGAATGAGTCCATGACTCTTCTATATGGATCTGTTGGTTGATCTTGCTGATCTTCCATGGAGATTCCATTTTGTTATGTGAATATATTGCCGGTTACTATGAGCTAGGAACTATCGAAAAGGCCCCTGAGTGAACAGGTGGTGAGCGTTCTAGTTGCCAATGATGCCATAAGTACACCGATGAAGGAATGATTGGAAATAAGGATTCAACCAGAGATTTTGAGGATTGTGATCAGTGACACAATGGTTTCATTAAAGGATTGTCTTAAAGATAGCTGATGCTGAGAAAAAGGCAATTTCATATTGGGTGTGTAAGTGGTGTGACTAGTTTTATGTTTGCATGAACATCTGGCTAGGGGGCCTCGGAACTCTTTTCCCTGGTACCCGGGACAAAACCTAACCAAATTCCTAATTGGATCCCATCACTACAGTGGTTGGGCGGTTGGCTAACCCATGGGACTGGATGGGGTTAGGCTGGACTGATGGATCCGTAAATCGAGACTGAATTTCTGTTTAGTTTGATAGATGAAGTAAATCTTGGACAAAAATTATTCTATGGAAAAGAATCAATGGCTGTGCCTCTCAATGAGGAAAAAAGCGTTGGTCTCTATGATCCAAGTACAGTCTTATTCCCTGATCTGACTATGGAACTTACGGGCTCGGTTAGATGAGCACAGTTAGTTAAGGCTTTTGACTACATTAGGGAAAAGTTATCCTGGTGGAATCGCCCGTGCAAAAGTTTTTCCGGGTTCGGTTTTGGAAAAACCGATGGATTAGTCTCTTGTCCGGATATCCGTGGGCGAGGCCCCGAGTGTAGGACCCTGCCCCGTGCAAGAAGTGCTACTTCCGCTGCTAGCACCACTGAATTTGTTGCGCGGTGGGGACAGGGATCTTACAGAAGCAAAAGCTTCACAATAGCGATCCTATAACCCCCATTCTTCCTGACTAAGTTGACTAATGATATACCCTCAACATCAACAACTCCTCCACCTGTTATGTTGTTAGGCCGCAACAACGGAGTACTACAACACCATTACCAACTCCTTCAGTCTTAGGTATTCCCTTGTCATCAGCCTCTAAATTCCTCAAAGATGTAACACTCCCCCACCTTGCCATTGCCAAATTGGAATCAACTTCTCACCTTCACAAATTGGGCATGAAATCACTACAAAACCCGCAATGGGTGCTGGCAGCATAGCCTTTGGGTACAAAACATGATTCAGGGCACCCAACAAAATAAAAAAATGCCGCAATCGTACCATACCTGCCATGGCCGTACAAACCTGCTTTTGCCACACAGGCGTTCCCAATTTGTACTCTTTACAAGTTCCAAGTTTGCCACCATTGTTCAAACCCATATAGTGAAATTCCCTAGTCGTTCCATCCTCAACCATCTGCCGCATAAGCATTTGGAATTTTCCATGCTGCCATACCAACTTTTAATCAAAAGGCCCCGTCCATTCCCTTCTCAACCCGTTTGGTAACTGCCGTTCCAACCGATGATGCAAATGCCCGTTCCTTTCAACTTTTGTAAGCGAATGCCCATTCCCTTCTCCATTTCAAAAGCCCACGCCCGTACCAACTCCAAATTAGGAGCATGCATCATGATGCCACTAGAACTGTCGTGCCCGTTTGCTCTCGCATTAGTTGCAATGGATGTTCATTCCAGGCCATGAATGAGGAGATGGCCTCATTGGATGCAAATGAAACATAGGAGTTAGTGTCTTTGCCTAAGGAAAAGAAGGCAATTGGATGTAAGTGGGTTTATAAGGTCAAGCATAACACTGATGGTTCAGTGTGAGTAGGTATAAGGTAAGATTGGTTTGCCAAGGGCCTATGCACAGAGACTTATGGCATTAACTAAGAGGATACATTGATTGCCGTTCGCTTTATAGATGCCATGGCTATACCCTTCTAAAAACTATAAATATAGGCCCCACCCCCTCATTTCCTCACTTTTAGCTTTCCTTGTAACCAAAATATTGTAAAATTTTCTCTTGAGCTTTCACATCCTCCCACCCCTTTTACACCATGCCTGACACTTCCGACTCCTCTAGGGAGGTTCTCCACCAAATGTGAGATCCCTGCCCCCTCTGCGCATCATCTCTGGAGTGTTGGCAGCAGAAGTAGCATCCTTGCACGCAGTGTAGAGCTTCCCACTTGGAGCCTCGCCCACACGAATGTCCAGACAAGAGACTAATCCCTCGGTTCTTCCAAAACCAAATCCAAAAAAAAAACTTCCCTCGCCTAGAAAGCATAGGTGATTCCTCCAAGAAAATCTTCTAGCGTAGTCAAGAGCCTTAACTATCCTTTGTATTCCGACCAAACCCGCGGTTCACATGGCTGGATCAAAGGAGGAACTTGCACTTGGTTCATAGAGACCAATGCTTTCTTCCCCATATCAAAAGAGGCACAGCCATTGATTCTTTTCCATAGAACAAGGATTATCCTGTGACTTACTTCAACTATTCCATTCACATCATCCCACACCATTCCCACATTCATTCACATCATTTTCCCATTCATTCACATCATCATACATCATTTCCACATTCATTCACATCATCCCACATCATTCACATCGTCCCACATCACTCCAGGTTAAAAGTATAGTTACTCTACTTTTTATACTGATAGAAGTTTCTAAGTCTCGGCTATTACTTGGCTCAGTTAAATGTAACTTTTTTTCCAGACTCAATTCAGTTAAATTTCGTTCTCTTTTGTACCCTCGGTCTTTTCCAGAATTCCAAATTCCTTTCCCACAGAATCAAGGAATAAGTCAGCCACCATAAGTATTTACATTCATCCAACTAAGCGTGTTTCAAGTCTTTCTTCTTAGAAAATCCCTTTTCCTGCAGTTCAAAATGTAGCCAAGATTCCATTTCTCGAGAATTTACATGTATACTTAAATTTCCAGAAGTTAAATATGTTCGTGATTTCTCTTTCTAATTAAAATTTTATCCATGATTTCTTGATGCATTCCTATGAATATTTTCTCATTCTTCTCAAATTTTCCAAATAAAATATGCTCAATATTCTTCTTTTTGAATAAAAGATTTATTCATACGATCTCATGGGATTTACAAAATCAATTATACCCATAGTTCCTCTTTCTGATTAAAAATTTATCTATGTTTTCTCGATGCACCCCTTTGAATATTTTCACCTTCTTTTCTCTATTTTCCCAAATTAAAATATCATGTAAATCCCTCTTTTCACATAAAATATTTATGCACACCTACTAATCCATTTTTATCTAAATGAATTATATACCTAATCATTTCCATAATTCTCATAATTTGAATGAATCTAGAAAATTTGTGCATAACCTTCTTTATTTTTCTAGTAAATGAATAATGATCAAAACTCCACTTTTAGCATAAAATCTACTATGCATAAATTCATTCTCTAATGATATAATGTTTTCCATAGCTTTTCCATATTTTCTATAAAATGATAATGCTCAGAATCCCACTTTTAATATAAAACATATTTATGCATAAATGTCATTTTCTAATGATAAAGGTTTTACCATAACTTTCCCATATTTTCTATAAAATGAGAATGCTTAAAATTCCACTTTTAGCATAAAATTTAAGTATGCATAAAATTCATTTTCTAATGATAAAAGTTCTGCCATAGTTTCCCCACATTTTCTATGAAATGAGAATGCCCAAAATTCCACTTTCAATATAAAATTTAGTTTATGCAAATCCTTCATTTTATAATAATAAAATTTGCCATAGCTTCCCCACATTTTCTATGTAATGAGAATGCTTAAAATTACACTTTTAGAATAAAATTTAATTTATGCATTAACTCATTCTCTAATGATGAAATTTTTGCCATAGTTTTCCCACATTTTCTATGAAATGATAATGCTCAAAATTACACTTTTAATATAAAAATTAGTTTATATATAAACCTAAGCTTAAACATAAATATTAATTCATCATAATTCAAGAAAGCATGGTTTTAAGAGAAAAACCCATAAAATAAAATGCTTCCCAAGCATGAGGGAGGTTGGCAAGAAGATTACCGTTCAAAAAGAGAGAAAAACACCATTGTTTTAGGCTTACCCTTGGTGTTTGGCTTGATTCTTTAGGGAGAAGTGAAGCCCTCAAAGAATAATCTTGGCCACCAAGTAGAAGAGGGTAATCTCCAAGAGAAGAAGAGGATTAGTTATGCTGCAAAGCTTCACAATGGAGAGGCAAGGTAGAGAAATAATGAAAATACACTAAACTGAAAATTACACTAGCATAGAGTTACTCTAATATGAAAATAAAAAGTAATGGGGGTCTATTTATAGTTGAGAGAGGCCACAAACCAATTCCAACTAGGATCTAGAGGCTTCCAGCTTTAGTTTGATTCATTTTGGACAAGTTTTGGACCAGTTAGGCGCACTTTTCTAATCTAGTTTGAAAGAGGTGAGAGGAGAGATTAAATATCTCATTTTTTTGATTAAAAATTTGGATTAATCATGAGGATTCTAGGCGTCTCCTTCATGAGCTCCACCCCCCCTTCTAAGGTGTCAAAATTCCATTTTTTTTACTAATAAAATCCCTTTTTTTATTATTAAGTCATGTACTAGTCAACTCCTCATCATGAGAATTTACTCCTTTTTGGGGGATTTTCTTTTATTCTTGCCTTTTTCTCATTCCAACACTTGGATTCAACCTATTGGCCCTTTAGAACACTCTTTTGGACCTTAATCCATAATTTTCTAAAAACGTGGACCCTCAGGCTAAGGTGTCTAATGAACATATTCAATTAATTTCTAATGCATATTAGAAAATTCTTTTTGAACTTCTTTTTCAAGGGAATTCATCTTAAATAAAAGGGATAACTTTATATCCAAAAATATCTCAAAATTGTATTACCTCTCTTTAGAATATTTTCTCTCTCTAGGCCAAAAACAAAGGAAAACAGTGTTTTCTTGCATTCTAAAATAGGGGATGATTACAGGGGACTAGCAGGAGAACTTATACATATTTTTGGGACTTCGGAGGAACCTTACATCTATTATGAAGGGGGGGAATGATTACAAGAGACTGAAGGGAAGATTCTTATACCTTTACATCTCAAAAACTAGAGGGTGGAATCTCACATCCTACCCCACTTAAAAAACGCGAGATGTCCTCATCTTGTAGCTGGAGGATAGTCTCTTTCATCTCCTTCTTCTTCTATTACTTCCAGCGTTACTGCCTTGGAAGTAGATGGCCGGTTTGGAAACCTCTCTTTGATTTCCCCAATTCTAGGACTGCGATCTTGCGTTACTTTGCATCAAAGCTAAGGGTTGGTTAGGGGGTCTACCTCTAGGGTTCCCCTGATTTTGATGGGAAGGACCTTGATTACTCTGGAGAAGGAAGGAGCTGGTATCTGGAATCTTGGTCCTTGACTTCCTTGTCCTGAAAACCTTGATCCAAAAGGAGTTGGGCAATCCATACTACGATGACCGTATCCTTGGTAGTTAAAGCATTTAATTCCTTTATTCAAGGGTGTAACTTTTGAAGTTGAGTTCCAGGGGATTGTGTTCCGAGTAAAAGGCCTTTCTTCCATTCTGGAACTTCCCATATCCTGGGTTTGACTAGGACTTTGTTGTCTCTTATGAGAGGTGAAAAGTTGGAATCACCTTCCGAGGTTAGGAATCTTTTGAAAGATGAGGGTGTTGGCTTCGATGAGACCCTAACAACAAAGGCCTTGAAGAAGTCCTTTGCCATCTGCACTGCTTCAGCCATAGGAACTGGCTTAGCATTTTTCACCAAGGTATCCAAGGGTTTGTTCATTCCCCGAATGAACCTAGCCATCAGTTGTTCTTCATCCAGCGGTGGTGGCGAGTATTTGAGGAGGAGAGCGAATGCCTGGTGATATTCGTGAATAGTTCGGCTTCCTTGAGTTAGCTCCAAGAACTCGTTCATGCTAGTACCCCCGAATTCATTCTACGGAGGGGGCAGGGATCTTTCAGCTAGTATCAGAGCGAATTGGCTAAAGTGGATCAACCGAGAAGCAAGAAATGTTAAAAATTTATGAAGTACCAGTAAAAGATTGTAATTGTGTGATGAAATTCATACAAATTGATATTCAGAATGAAGATTCATAAATTGGAAATTGGGTCTTCAATTGAAGTACCGCAATTGTATGGAATCCCTGACTTGCTTGAGGCCTAGATATGATGGTATTTACCTTATAGCTCCAAGGACCGTGACTACCCGTATATAGCGTGGGTATATCTGCAACTCTTATTGACAATATATACGAGTAAATCTAAGACCTTGAAGTTATAAGCAAAAATGCTATCTAAAGGATGATTTGGAATGCTGGTTGATATGATTTTTGAATTCTCGTTAAGAATGGATGAATTGATTTGGATTCTGATTGAAAGATGATGATTTTTGAATTCTGGTTGAAAGAAGATAAGTTGAACAAAGCCACAATGAGAATGGATGGGATGAATCCAAGTAATGATGGTAGTAATTGGAAGATGATTATAACTTTCAGCAAATCACTATGAGATTAGTGGATTGTGCTGACATATTGTTACTTTCTGACCTTTGATGCAGTGGATCTAATTAAGGAATGACAAATTGAGAACCAATGTTCAGATGAAATTTCAAGTCTGATGGACCATTATTGTGTTAAGAATATGAATGAATTATTCTCTGGTAATGAGTTTTGTATGTTCTTCTTGTAGAAGGGATCTTTATCCCCGGGTTCTGTGGGGGGCTGACCAATCTAAAGAACCCCAGAATCAGTTGGATCTAAAGTCAGATTTGAATTATAAATAAAAGGACTTAACAAGAATTTTCGTATTGATGGGATCATGGATCAAGGTCATCTCGTGGTAGGAATGTTAACCCCCAACTCGATGAGGAAGTGCTCGACTCAGATGTTTGTAAAACTCTTCATAGATCATAGCCTGGACCTTTCAAGGGTGAAGGGGAAAACTTGGGTGAGGCTGTGGAAAAGTGGATCAAAGCAATGGAAGAATACTTCGATGTCACCGGGTACAACGAGAAAAATAAAATGGCTCTTTCAAGGCTAAAGATAGTAGAAACAGCTAGAGTAGCATGGAGAAACCACTGCGAGACAAACCATCTGGATCAAAACACCCAGACATGGAATGATCTCAAGATTTACCTAAGGAAGAGATTCTGTCCTCCTGGCTTTTTGGGAATTAAGATGAATGAATTCTGTCCTCCTGGCTTTTTGGGAATTAAGATGAATGAATTCTTAGAGTTAACCCAAGGGAGCAAAACTATTGAAGTGTATCACCAAGCGTTCGCTCTCCTCCTCTAGTACTTGCCACCGCTAGATGAAGAACAGCTGATGGCTAGGTCCATTCGGGGACTGAACGAATCTTTGAATATCCTAGTGAAGAATGCCAAGCTAGTTTCCATGGCCAAAGTAGTGCGGATAGCGAAGGATTTTGCCAAGGCCTTTGATGTCAAGGTCCCTCCAAAGTGAGCACCATCATCTTTCAAAAGATTTCTAGCTCCAGAAGGTGATTCCAACTTTCCACCGCCTAAGAGAACAAGGTCAAACTCAGGATTGGGAAGTTCCAGAATGGAAGAAAGAAAGGTCTTTTCCCGAAACGCAATCCCCTAGAATTCAACTTCAGAAGTTCCACCCTTGAACAAAGAAGTGAAATGCTATATCTGTCTCAAGGATTTGGACATCGCAATATGGATTGCCCAACTCCTTTTGGATCAAAGTTTTCGGGGCAAGGAAGTGAGGGACCAAGATTCCAGACTCCAGCTCCTTCCTTCCAGAGTAATCAGGTTCCCTTTCGTCAAAATCAGGGAAATCGCAGAGGTAGACCCTCTAACCAACCCTTAGTTTCAATCAAAATTAATGCAAGACCTCCGCCTCCTCAGAATAGGGAAAGTCAAAGAGAAATGTTCCCAAATCAGTCGTCCACTTCCAAGGCAGTAACGCTCGAAGTGATTGAAGAAGAAGAAGATGAAAGAGATTATACTCCACCTGCAAGATGAGGACATCTCGCGTTTTTTAAGTGGGGTAGGATGTAGGATTCCTCCCTCCATCTTTTGAGGTGTGAAGGTGTAAGAATCTCCCCTTTGTTGAAAAAGCGGTAGAGGGAGAGGAGACACACACACAGGAGCAAACCCTAATGTATATTGCAAACCCTAACCATAGAGGGAAACCATCTCCCTTCTCACACAATGCATAAAGCCATAATCCATAATACACACAACACACTATGAGTTGTGTCCACACACATCTAACCCTAGCTAATGTCCACACACTATGACCAGCTGGACACGGTCATTTATGTCTCACACATGTTCCTACCTAACATGCTAGCACATAGCATAGCTGGCTCACACTGAACATCGAGCTTGAATCTCCACAGCCCCTCTCAAGCTCATGATGTACTGCCATAGATGAAGATGTAGATGAGCTTGGGATATCAAGGCTCTCAACACTCCCCCTCAAGCTCATCCCATGTACTCCCAACATAGTACGGAAGTACTCAAACTTCTCCCTGCTAAGTGGCTTTGTAGAGATATCTGCCACCTGCTCATCAGTCTTCACATACTGTAGATCAACTGTACCATCCAGCACCTTCTCTCTGACAAAGTGATAATGGACCTCTATGTGTTTGGTCCTCGCATGAAACACTGGATTCTTGGCCAACTGTATACTGCTCATGTTGTCACAATGAATGACAACTTTGCCATCAATAGGCTCACCCAAATCTGCCAAGAGATTCTTTAACCATACTGCTTCACAAGTAGCAATGGCTGCACCCCTGTATTCAGCCTCTGTACTGGATAAAGCAACTGTAGGTTGCTTCTTGCTACTCCAACTCACCACGGCACTTCCAAGTGTAAAAGCATAACCACTAGTAGACCTCCTGTCATATGAGCTACCTGCCCAATCAGCATTTGTGTAGCCATGTATATCCAAGCCTTTACCACTCTCATACAGAAGACCACAATGTGCAATGGTCTTTACATATCGCATAATGCGTCTCACTGCATCCAAATGAGGTTTTCTCTGGGGCTTTGCATAAACTGCCTTCCTAGCCCCACAGCATAACTCAAATCTGGTTGTGTGATAGTCATGTAAATGAGACTACCAATCATCTTTCTATACATAGATGGATCATCCAACTCCTCACCAAAATCAGCCCGCAACTTCACATTTTGCTCCAAAGGTATACTCATAGGCTTACACCCTGTCATGCCATATTTTGCCAACATATCCAATGCATATTGGTGTTGCACTAACCATGTACCTGCATGGTCTTTGATCACTTCAATTCCAAGAAAGTATCTCAATTCACCAAGGTCTTTCATGTCAAATTGCCCACTCGATGCTTTCTTGACATGCATCACATCTGTACCATGATCACCTGTGATAATCAAGTCATCCACATAGATGACAAGTAAAACAATCCCATGATCTGTTTTCTTCACATAGAGTGAAGAATCTGCTGTAGAAACCTGAAATCCAAGGGATATAAGATATCTGCTCATCTTATCACTCCAAGCACGAGGTGCTTGCTTCAGACCATATAAAACCTTCTTCAATCTGCATACATGAGTGGGATATTTTGGGTGTACATAACCTTCTGGCTGTGCCATATACACTTCCTCTTGTAGATCACCATTTAGAAATGCATTTTTGACATCCATTTGATGCATTTCCCAACCATTAGCTGCAGCCATAGCAATGACTGCTCTCACTGTTCCCATCTTTGCCACTGGACTAAATGTTTCATCATAGTCCAAACCTTGGGTTTGTGCATAACCCTTAGCTACCAATCTTGCTTTATGTCGCTCAATGGAACCATCTGACTTGCACTTCACTTTGTAAACCCATTTACAACCAATGACATTTTTGTCCTGTGGTAATGCAACCAATTCCCATGTGTCATTATGAACCAATGCGTCCATCTCAACATCCATTGCTTTCTCCCATACATGCTTTCCAATAGCTTCTGTATAGCATGTAGGTTCCACATGCTTTCACCAAAGATGTCATATATGCATAATGCATAGCAAAATCTCGATATGTCAACCTGTTAACTGGATATCTGACCCTTTGGGATCTCCGCAATGCATGCGGATCACTCTGAACACCTGTCACTCTAGCATGTGGTGGCACATATATATCGTGCCTAGCACCAGGTGTGCGTAAAACAGGTATGCCAAGCTCCTCGTCCAAACTCTCTCCCTGCCTCTAAATCCTCTTTGCGAATAGAAAGCCTGATTTCTGCCATTATCATCATGGCTAGTAGATGCATTGATAAAAGAATCACTGAGTTTGATTTCCTCAACAAGCAAGAGTGAAACCAACTCATCAAAGTCTGGTAAACCTGTACTCCAAACCGAGATGGATGTATCAAAAGATTTATACTCCTTGCCAAGACCACGCAAGGTAATATCCACCAAATCATCATCAGGCATGGGGGCATTGATTGTTGCCAATGCATCTGCAAACTTCTTTATTTCTTGCACATAATCATGGATGCTCCTTCTATTCTGCTTCACATTATGTATCTGTTGTCGCAACTGAGACTTGCGAGCACTCGTGTCTGTATCAAACAACTTCACCAATGTATCCCATGCATCCTTGGGATTCTCAGCATCATGTATGTGTATGAGCATAGCATCCGAAATACATATAGACAGATAATGCAACACTTTGAATGCTCTTTCTGACCATTGCTTATGAGCTATAACCTGCTGCTGTGTAGGTTGTCGAGGTAGTTCTGGCTCTGGCTCAGCACCTGTAAATGAGATTCCAAAAACCTTTTCCCTTCAAGAAACTTTTGATCCTGTACTTCCATGCCCGGAAGTTCTTCCTATCCAGCTTTTCACCAACAATTTGTACTGGATTATCCGACATGTTTGCTCAATGCAAATACACCTTCCGCACAACCCAAATCTGTAAACGAGCCTTCCTCAGCTCAACCACACTCTAATGAGTGTTCCAGGTACTCCAAAGTAGCCAACAAATTTTAATTTTGATGTAGAAAATCAACCTATATGCATCCAAAATGAACTGGCTCACACAGTCCAAGATACCCTACTTTGACACGCTTTTCGAGGCTCCAAATTGCAATGTAGTGGTTCAATCAAGTATGCAAAACTTGCGTTGACACCTAAACAACCTCAATGTTGAATATCAACACCATCTGACATGTGTACATATCAATTTTGTCAAACCCCTTTCTCTGTTTTGGGAAAAACCAAAAAAACCAATAGTAATTTTGCTCTAATTTCTTCAATCCTTGTCCAAATTGAGCAACCAAGCATTCATTAGCTTAGAAAAAGTGTCCAATAACTCCATGTAAAAGGAATTAGTCCAATTGTTTAAGACCAATGAGTAATTATTCGATTAAACTCACTCTGTTTCTCGACAACCAGTGGACAGCCTGTTTAATCAGCTCATTCCCAGCTCAATTGATGATAATTGATCAATCCAATCATATAGCCTTCTTCTCTAGTGTATGTAGCAACCAATTGCTAAGTCAATTGTGGAAATAATCAAGAACCCAAGTTGAATTTGATCCTCCACTCAGTAAAATAGTTGAAAAACACTTTGTTTCTGCTATCCAGCCAGCGCTGCCTGCTCCTGAGGGATTTGGGAGTGTTTGTTGTACTAATTGATGATGGGATTAAGTACCCAAGACACCTAGGCAAGTGTGCAACCAAACAATTCTTTGATTTTTGCCAAAAACATGCTCCAAATGCATCAAATTTTGACTTCCTTTTCTTTGTTTTGTGAGAGCTCAAAAACCAGTCAATTTCACACATTCAAATTCTTCCAAATTGCTCCAAAATCACAGTAGGGCTTGTACATGAGTTCCCAATACATTCTTGCTTGTCACATACATATTTCTTTGCGAGATTTTGCATGTATTTCACCATACATCACCGCTTCCAAGCTTCAATGGAAAGCTTTCAAAAACCTTTTTTTTTTTTGCTTTGAGTTGTTCTAATTTGCTTTGTTTCTGCCTAAATCACCTGCAATCCGCTCAAGGATGTTTAGAATACCTTACCCAGTAGGCCAAGCTCTCAGATCTGATAGTAATCGGTGTGCTCCAAGCTTCACAGCTTCAATGGCAAGCTTCACAGCTTTTCTTCACAGCTTCTTCTCCCTCTTCTCTCACTCACTCATAAACCCTAATAGACAGCACAAGGCTCTGATACCATGTTGAAAAAGCGGTAGAGGGAGAGGAGACACACACACAGGAGGAAACCCTAATGTATATTACAAACCCTAACCATAGAGGGAAACCATCTCCCTTCTCACACAATGCATAAAGCCATAATCCATAATACACACAACACACTATGAGTTGTGTCCACACACATCTAACCCTAGCTAATGTCCACACACTATGACCAGCTGGATGTTGGAAATATCACCCAAATCCATTCAAAGGTTAAAAGGGGCTATATTAGCTTGACAACTTTACTCAAGAAGCATCTTCAAATGGGCGCCTATTTCAAAATAGCCTAGAGGGCATCTTGTTCATTTATGGCAAACCCACATGGGGAGGAGATGGCATCTTATGCTTGTAAGACATCATAGGTGATGTCATGAGGTCATGTACTACTTGCCTATATAAGAGGCCCTTGCTAATGAAGAGCACAACTCGAGTTTCTATGTTTATGCCTAAACCATGTTTCATTAGCATCTCTTAACCCACTCATAATCTTGCTTCTAACCATGACCTAACCATGTCCATAGCCATGTTTGATCCTCCTTAGCTTTGCTAATCCACTCACTAACTCAACAATTGGTATCAGAGCGTAGGATTAACATTATCCAAATCTCACTCATTAGGGATTAATTAGCACCTCATTAGCTTAAGCCTCTCGTATCCCCTCCACTTATCTAGCCTGAAATATAGGCAATCCATGGAGCGTCAAGATCCCATCGCCCTCTTCAAGACTCATCACAAGCGCTCAGCTAGGCGTTCTCAACACAAAGACGAAGCTGCTGATGGGTAGAATTAGCCAAAGAAGTGCCCGGAGTCAACGACATTGCTGCAGAGACCTGCGCCTTTTTATTTGGGGAAAAACGTTGCTCCATCACCATCACTTTGCCAATCATTAATTCCTCAGAGCCTCGAGGGTTTTCATAGGCTACGAACATGCCTATCTGGTCAGTTTTGCATATGGTTTCGTGGTTTGGTGGCTATAGGACTGACACAGCTTCTGCAGCTTCATCTCCTAATAGTAAATGAATGAGTGATTATTCCACTTCATCACCAATGTTTTGTGCTTAAATTGGTCTCAAATCACTGATATTGAAAGTGCTTAAAGCATTAGGTGCTTGGACCTAGGCCTCTACTTCTTTCAAGTACTCCAAGTGACCCAATTTTTAGAAATTATTTTGAAAGCATTTATCACATTGGTCACCATTGTTGCCATATATATATAGGCAGTGATGTGTGTGAACACACTTAGGACCGCCGGGGCACTTTTTCCCTCTTTAGGAGGTTTTTTCCCCCGGCATGTATATACGCCCATCCTTCTAGGGCTAACTTATCTTTTGTACATTGACACAATCTAATACACTTTGTGTTGTGTGCATTCTTGCTTCTTCTTCTCTAAGCTTTGTGTGCTTTCCTGCAACCCTAATTCCAACAATTGGTATCAGAGCAGGCATCGGCTCCCAGGGCTACGCCGCCAGCACCCTCCGACTCACGTTCTCCGATTGAGGTGAGCTTTCACGAGCGCTTCCAGGTCCCTATACTCTGCAAATAAGCCGGTAGGGCTTTGCGTTCTCAGAAATCGCATCTGAGGTTGTTTCGGGCTCTGTTTTTGCATTTCAAGTTCTGCACAGGTGTTTTCGTCATTTTCTGCAGAAATTTCGACAGTGCAGTTTTCTGCAAAATAGGTATACGTACTCTATTGTGGACCGTGCTACATAGCACGAGTTGTTTTCTATTCAGTCTTTGCTTCATTATAGGTAGCTTTTGCATCAGTTTCAGTCAGTGGCCATGGCTGATAACAACAATGATGTATTTCGCATGTTATCTGCTGATGACAAATTGGATGGAGACAGCAACTACCCACTTTGGGCATACATGATGCAGCATGTTTTGGTTGCAAAAGGAGTGTGGAACATTGTGCAGGGTATGGATGTACGTCCAGGTTCTATGGATGTAGGATCTGTTGAGGATGTTGCAGGTTCTAGCAGCTCTACTGTTGCTGTTGTTTTACCCACTGCTGAACAAGCTCGTTGGGATGGTAAAGATGCGTAGGCTCATGCCTTGATTGCACTTTCTGTCAAACGTAACATCACCCCACATATTCGTTCAACTAAAACAGCAAAACAGGCTTGGGATATTCTAGCTGATTTGTATGCAGGTCGTAACGAGGCAAAAGTCGCTTACCTGCGTAAAGAGCTAGAATTGAAGATTATGCAAGAAGATGATGACATGAATGTTTTTCTTGCTGAGATTAAAGATCTCAAAGAACAGTTGATTTCTGCAGGTGAGATTATTCCTGATCATTCTCTTGTGCAGACTGTTCTTGATGCTTTACCTGAGACATATCAGACTTTTGCTTCCACGTGGAGACTTCTTAATGAGAACAGACCTGATGTTGTCAAGTATGATACTTTAGTCAACAAGCTCTTGCAAGAAGCACAGTCCAGGCAAAATAGGGCCAGGCAGCGTGCAGTTGATCAAGCATTTATTACTGCCCAGCAGCAGAGAAGAAGTGGTAAGGCAGCCCCTTCCACTGTTTCTTCTCCTATTAGTAGGTCTGCAACTTCTTCTCCTTCCACAGGTAGCAACAATAAGTCTGAGAAGGCTCTTGATAAAGGCAAGAAAAAGACCAGGTGCAACTATTGTAAGGCAAATGATCATGTCATTAAGAATTGCCCTAAGCTAAAGGCTAAAGAGGCAAAGAAGAAAGAGTCAAATGCAGCCACAATAGCGGATGCTTCTACAAATGCAGATTCTGCAAATGTTGTGCAGGATACAGAATGGGCGTTTAGCGTGTATTGTCAGTATGACCCATCTGTACATGATGCATGTTTGGCAATTTCTGTTGACTCTCATGTATGGTATTTTGACAGTGGTGCTACAAAGCACATTACCTCGTATCGTGATATGTTCACTTCTCTTGAGGCTGTCCCTAATGGGAATACTGTCACATGTGCCAATAATGCTTCTTACCCAGTGAAGGGCATTGGTAAAATTATGCTTTCTGCTGCAAATGGTAGCGCTTTCACACTTTCAGATGCTTTGTATGTGCCAGGGATAAAGAAGAATCTATTGTCTGTCTCTGCGCTTGCTAGACTTGGACTTGTAGTCAAATTTGTGGATGACAGATGTACTGTTCATGATTTGACTTCTGGTGATACGATTATTGTATCTGGCACCTTGTTTTGTGGGCTGTATAGGCTCAATTCTTATGACAAGTGTGTGGAAGATTCAGCAAATGCAGTTTCTGATGAAAAGGCAATTTCAGATGCAAAACTATGGCATGCTCGTTTTGGTCATCTGAACTTTGCTAGTTTGCTGTGTTTGCAGAAATTTGATATGGTTGCTTCATTGCCCCCTCTTGAGGCACCATTGAAACATGTTTGTGAAGGCTGTATTTTGGGCAAAATGCAGTGTTCTGCGTTTCCAAAGGATGGTTCTGTGTGGGCCACTCGCAAATTGCAACTTGTACATAGTGATGTATGTGGGCCTATGCAAACACTTGAACTTCGTGACTTTCATTGATGATTACTCAAGGCATGAATGGGTATATCCACTGAAGGCAAAGTCCGAAGTGTTTTTGTGCTTCAAACAGTTTTTTCTCATGGTTGAAAATGTATCCAATTGTACTGTGGGCACCCTCCGTTCTGATCGAGGGGGGGAGTACTTGTCTAAAGAGTTTGATGCATTTCTGGCTAGTCGTGGGATAAAACACCAATGTACAGTGCCGTATACCCCTCAGCAAAATGGTGTTGCTGAGAGGAAAAACAGGTCACTTATGGAGATGGCACGATGTATGGTCAAGAGCCAAGCTTTGCCACATGCGTTTTGGCTTGAGGCTGTCATGTGTGCTGCATATGTACTCAACAGGTGTCCCACTAAGGCCTTGCAGTCTATTACTCCATACGAAGCTTGGCATGGCAGGAAGCCTTCTATTGGTCACTTGCGTGTCTTTGGTTGCTTGGCCTATGCTTTAGTGCCTGTGCAACAACGTAGAAAATTGGATGATAAGGCTGTCAAATGCATTTTTGTTGGTTACAGTGCTGAGAGCAAGGGTTACAGATTGTATCATCCACAGTCAAAGCGTATCTTGATTAGTCGAGATGTTGTTTTTGTGGAAGATGCTGTGCAGCCTTTGTTATCATGTACCAAAGAGACAGGTGTGAGCTCACGCGATGTATTTGATACATTGTTGCCTCTGTTTATAGGTGGGAATTCAAATGTAAGTCCTAATGAGGCAAATATTCAGCCTATGCAGATTTCAAACGACATCATAGATCAGCCTATTTCTGATGCAGATTTACAGGATGTAATTTCTGAGGATAGGGCTGAAAATGAGCAGGCTAGAGGTATGCCTAAATGGCTGGTGCAAACCTTGCGTGATAGTAAAATTGATGCACCTATATCTAGTCGTACTCGTTCAGGTTTTCAGCATGCCTCTTATGCATCAGATTGTTATGCTTTGGCTGTGTCTAGTATGTGTGAAGAGGAAGAACCTCTTTCATTTGATGAGGCACAAAAATCAGAAAATTGGTTGGCTACAATGCAAAGTGAATATGATGCTATAATCAAGAATGGCTGGTGCAAACCTTGCGTGATAGTAAAATTGATGCACCTATATCTAGTCGTACTCGTTCAGGTTTTCAGCATGCCTCTTATGCATCAGATTGGTATGCCTAAATGGCTGGTGCAAACCTTGCATGATAGTAAAATTGATGCACCTATATCTAGTCGTACTCGTTCAGGTTTTCAGCATGCCTCTTATGCATCAGATTGTTATGCTTTGGCTGTGTCTAGTATGTGTGAAGAGGAAGAACCTCTTTCATTTGATGAGGCACAAAAATCAGAAAATTGGTTGGCTACAATGCAAAGTGAATATGATGCTATAATCAAGAATGGTACATGGTCTTTGTGTGATTTGCCTATTGGTAAAAAGGCCATTGGATGTAAGTGGGTTTTTAAGTTGAAACGAAAGCCAGATGGCAGTGTTGATCGCTATAAGGCTAGACTTGTTGCAAAGGGTTATGCTCAAGAAAAGGGCATTGATTTTGATGAGACCTTTGCTCCCACTTGTCGTATGACTACCATTCGTAGCATTTGTGCATTGGCAGCTCATAATGGTTGGAATGTACATCAGCTGGACATAAAGACTGCGTTCTTGAATGGAGATTTGCATGAGGAGGTGTATGTATCGCAGCCTCGTGGTTTTGTTCAAAGAAGGCAGGAAAACAAAGTGTGCAGGTTGAAAAAGGCTTTATATGGTTTAAAGCAAGCTCCACGAGCTTGGTATGAAAAGATACATGCATATTTGACTGCACATGGGTTTCAGAATAGTCCAACAGAAAGCACTTTGTATGTTAAACGTGTGGATGGTGTACATCTAATCATTGCTCTCTATGTCGATGACATGCTGCTCACAGGACCAAATGAGAGTCATATTGCTGATTTTAAGGCTGATTTGAATGCCTCTTTTGAGATGTCAGATTTGGGGCATTTGCATCATTATTTGGGGATACAATTTAAGCAGTGTGATGGAGGTATTGCTTTGTGTCAGACAAAGTATATTGAGACATTGTTGCGGAGATTTGGCCTTGAAGACTGCAAGCCTATTGCTACTCCAATGGAGACAGGTTTGAAGTTGAGTCTTCATGATGCTGGAGATCACTTTGATGTCACACTCTATCAAACAGCTGTTGGTTGCCTCATTTATGTATGCATTACGAGGCCGGACATTCAGTTTGCAGTCTCACAGGTGAGCAGGTTTATGCATAGCCCAGGGTCTCAGCATTGGAAGGCAGTTAAACGCATCTTTCGCTACTTGAGTGGCACCATACATCTTGGGTTGTTTTATCCCAAGGGGGGATCGTTGCCGTCAGATTTACATGCTTTTTCAGACTCAGATTGGGCTGGTTGCTATGACACAAGAGTGTCCACAAAAGTGGTTTTTGTTTCATGCTCGGTAGCTCATGCATATCTTGGTTGAGCAAGAAGCAACCTACTGTGGCCACTTCTAGTTGTGAAGCTGAGTACAGGGCAGCTTTCATAGCTACGGTTGAGTGTGTGTGGCTCAGACGGCTTATGGCTGACTTGGGTGTTGGACAGGAGTCTGCCACCTCTATCTTCACTGATAGTCAGAGCGCATTGGCAGTTGCGAGAAACCCAGTTTTTCATGCTCGCACAAAGCACATTGAGGTGCATTATCACTATGTCAGGGAGAGACTCTCAGCAGGAGAGATCAGCTTGGCCTATTTGCCAACACAGGACAACCTCGCCGATCTTTTCACAAAGGCGCTTCCTCGTGAGAAGTTCGAAGCTTTCCGCAAAGCTTTGGGCTTGCTCCCCTTTGTGGACTGATCTACTTTGGGCATGGCACTCCCCTATACATGAGTGCCAGCTCTCGTTCACACCATCACTCCCAGGGGGGATTTGTTGCCATATATATATAGGCAGTGATGTGTGTGAACACACTTAGGACCGCCGGGGTACTTTTTCCCTCTTTAGGAGGTTTTTTCCCCTGGCTTGTATATACGCCCATCCTTCTAGGGCTAACTTATCTTTTGTACATTGACACAATCTAATACACTTTGTGTTGTGTGCATTCTTGCTTCTTCTTCTCTAAGCTTTGTGTGCTTTCCTGCAACCCTAATTCCAACAACCATATACTTGATGATATTACTATATTGTGATGATGTTATTGTTTATATCATTTTTTGAATCACAATGGCTGAACCAGCTGATGCTGAATCATCAAATATTCAACATTTGAAGCCTAAGAAGAAAAGCAGAAAGCCGAGGAGACGGGTAAGAAACAATGTCTACAACCCAAGAGCAAACAATGTTTCAAGAGGGTATGACTGGTCTGAATTTTTCATAAATCATTTTCATCTATTTGGTGAAGGTATCTAATCTTGTAAAAGCATTAGACACTGCCCTTGAGTGATACTCAAGTGGTAAGACCTTGCTTCATCATCATGTCTACATCCTCATTTCATGTTGATAAGTTTAATGGGGTAGGCTTTCATACCTGGCAAGTTAGAGTAAGATTTATTCTCATGAAGAAAGGTCTTTGGGGGGTTGCTAGTGGAAAGGAGAAAAAACCTACCACTAGAGATGGTGAGCAAGGATGGGTACCTAGGGATGAGAAAGCTTTTGCCATAATTGCATTAGGTCTAAGTGACAACTACATACATCATATCTCTAATGCAAATAACTCCGCTGAAGCATGAGAAATCCTAGAGAAATTATTTGGGGCAAAAGGGAAGCATTCCAAGATAGGGCTGAAAATCCAATTTTTTAAACTTGAAATGAAAGGTTCTGAGTCTTTACCTTCTCATCTTAATTATATGAAAAGCCTAATGTCACAACTTGCAACAATAGGAGCACCAATAGATGAGGAAGATGCCATTGCAGTTTTGTTGAAAAGCATGCCTTATGATGAGTATGGACATTTAGTGTCAACTCTCATGAATCTTCCAAACCCTACTTTAGAAGCCATTGAAGCTGCACTCCTTGAGGAGCACAAGAAGAAGCAAGAGAAGATAGGGATAATTGAAGGGGCATACTTCTCCAACAACAAGTCACACTTCAAGAAGAAGAACTTCATCGACACAAAAGGAAAGAAGAAGGCTTGTGGATTCTGCCGGCAAGGACAATCACAATGAAGAAAATTGTTTCTTCAAACAAAAGGCACAAAAGGCATTCCTCGCAAGTCAAGACGAAGAAGAGCTTCAAGAAGAGGCCTCCGAAGAGGCCAATTTTATCCAAGAAGAATGGGCCTTTTGAGTAAAATCAAGGGATTGCCCGTACCATGTTTAAAACCTCTCCATCCTAAACATAACTATCTCATTGTAAGCTTTACTATGGTATTCTAGCATCATCCATCATTGCTAGCATTGTAAACCTAACTGGAATAAGACCTACGGGCACCAGCATGGTCATCATAACTAGTTTTTGTAAGTTGTAACTAGAGCCTAGAATTGCCATCATAAAGGTAGCATTGTCATGGATTTGGTTGAAGGAGGGTTTGTTGGAAATATCACCCAAATCCATTCAAAGGTTAAAAGGGGCTATATTACCTTGACAACTTTACTCAAGAAGCATCTTCAAATGGGCACCTATTTCAAAATAGCCTAGAGGGCATCTTGTTCATTTATGGCAAACCCACATGGGGGGGAGATGGCATCTTATGCTTGTAAGACATCATAGGTGATGTCATGAGGTCATGTACTACTTGCCTATATAAGAGGCCCTTGCTAATGAAGAGTACAACTCGAGTTTCTATGTTTATGCCTAAACCATGTTTCATTAGCATCTCTTAACCCACTCATAATCTTGCTTCTAACCATGACCTAACCATGTCCATAGCCATGCTTTATCCTCCTTATCTTTGCTAATCCACTCACTAACTCAACACTGGATGCGGTCATTTATGTCTCACACATGTTCCTACCTAACATGCCAGCACATAGCATAGCTGGCTCACACTGAACATCGAGCTTGAATCTCAACACCCTTATGTTCTTGTAATTATTCCCCTCTCTAAAATAGAAGAAAGATCTTGTTTCACCCTATTTTGGCCTAGAGAGAGATAATCTAAAATTGAGATATCTTTGGATATAAAAATCCTCCCAGTATCATGGATTCTCCTGAAATAGAAGTTCAAAATGAACTTTCTAATGTGCATTAGGAATTAATTGAAAATGGTATAAGGGACTAAGGTTCCAATGAGCCAATTGGATTAATCCAAGTGTTGGGATGAGATAAGTCCAAAGAATAAAAGAAAATACCCAAAAATGAGTAAATGCTCACATAGGATGAAGAGTTGACTGAGTACAAGGTTTATTAGTTAAAAATTATGAGATATTACTAAAAAAAATGAGATATTTTGGAATAATGATGCATTTTTGACACCTTGGTAAGGGAAGGGGGACTCTTGAGGTAGGTGTCTCTTTCACATGTCTGGAAGGGTTTTTATTTCAAAAACATTGTGATATTTTTATCTCTCCTCTCTCTTGAATAAAAAACAAATCAAAAAGGGAGCCAAACTGGTCGAAATTGAGTCAAACTGAACCTGGAAATTTCTAGAACCCAGTTGGACTTAGTTAGTGGCCTCCCTGAATCAAAACAAATCAAAAAGGGAGCCAATCTGGTCCAAATTGAGTCAAACTGAACGTGGAAATTTCTAGAACCCAGTTGGACTTGGTTAGTGGCCTCCCTCACCTATAAATAGACCCTCAATCTTTTGTAAAAAAAATATTGGAGTTATACTATGCCAGTATTATATTAAAATAATCATATTTTCTATTATCCCTAAAATTTTCCTCTCTTGGGACCTTGGAGCTCTCTCTCTCTCTCTCTACAACAACTCTTGGAGTTGCTCTTCTCCTCTTGGTGGACCAATTGATTGGTCGGGGGATTCACTGTGCAATTAGAGAATCAAGCCAAACTTGGAGGGTAAAATCAATTTTTATAGTTTTTTCTAATTTTTCTCAATAACTTTCTTCTTATCAACCCCTCTCAAGCTTGAGAAGCTTTCAAAATGATTTTTTAAATTAAAATCAAGCTTTTCCTAAGTTTCTTAATGTTTAATTAGCATTAAGTTAACCTTTATGCTTAAATTGGAATGCTTTCTTTAAGTAAATCTCTCTCTCTAAAAGAATAGCCATCTTTATGGCTAAATCCCTTGAAAAAGGATGCTTCTCAATGATAGTCTCTTAATTCAAACCTAAACTCTAGGCTTGATAAGCTAGAGATTAAGAAAATGGTATTTTTATTATTTTGTGTTAACAAAATAACGATTATTTCTTTATAAGTAGTTAAAAACAACTTTGATT
This sequence comes from Cibotium barometz, assembly GCF_041138505.1. Taxonomy (NCBI): domain Eukaryota; kingdom Viridiplantae; phylum Streptophyta; class Polypodiopsida; order Cyatheales; family Cibotiaceae; genus Cibotium; species Cibotium barometz. The sequence continues at coordinate 58,063,425 of NC_141049.1, read as the reverse complement.
GATTCTAAATGAGAAATAGATTATCCTATCAATTTGGGAAAAGAGAAATAATGGAGTTAGCTTAATCTACTAGAATAATCATAATTAAGTTTGATTTTAAGCATGAAAGAGGAACTACTATCATATTTTCATTACAAGCTTTTATTCTTTAGAAAAAAAATTGAGAATTATCAGTAATAGCAGCAAAGCTATGGTAAAATTTTCAAAAAATAATACATATCTTATTTTTATGCATAAGGTAAAAGAGGACTTCCTACCATATTCTAGGATTGGACATCCTATGCAAAAGGAATGATTCTCATCATATTCATAAGAAATATTCATCATATTCATGAGAAATATTTTTTTGTAATTATGCATAATTAATTGATTATGAGAAAAGAGTAAATTTTGGTAAATTTATATTTATACAAAAAGAGGAATTCCCATGATATTTGAGATCCAAGTAATTAAATGGTAAAAGAGGCATTTTTGGTAAATTTATGCAAAAAGAGGAATTTTTGGTAAATTTGCTTTTATGCAAAAAGAGGAATTCCCATGATATTTGAGATCCAAGTAATGAAATGGTAAAAGAGGAATTTTTGGCATAATTCAAATTATGAGTATTTATCAAAAGTGAAATTTTGAGCATTATTAATTTTATTGGGAAATATGGGTAGAATTGATTTTTGTAAATGCCATGAATCTTTTACTCAAAAAGACGAATATTGAATATATTTCAGTTGAGAAATTTGAGAAAGAATATGAAAATATCCATCGAGAAAAAGTACCTTTAACTAGGCCAAGCAATTGGCAGAAACTTAAAAAAGTCCCATCGGTATCGAAAGTAGAAAACAGTACTAAATGTGAATGCGATGTGAATAAGATGTGATAAGATATGAATGCGATGTGATAAGATGTGAGTGGATGTGATGAGAGGTGGATGAGATGTGATGTGATATAAATGCATGATGATGTGGATGTGATGTGATGTAAATGTATGTGGATGTGGATGTGATGAGATGTGGATGGGATGTGATGTGATGTAAATGGATGTGGATGTGAATGTGATGAGATGTGAATAAGATGTGATTATATGTGAAAGGATGTGATGTGATGTAAATGGATGAGAATGAGATGTGATGATATGTGAAAGGATGTGATGTGATGTAAATGGATGAGAATGAGATGTGATGTGATAGATATACATGTGAATGAATGAATGGATCTGGATAAATGTGAATATAAATGAACGAATGGATGTGGGTGAATGTGATGAGTTGTGAATGGATGTGGTGTGATATGGATAGATGTGGATGTGGATGTGATATAATGTGGATGGAATGAATGAGATATGTGGATGGATGTGATAAGATGAGGATGGATGTGATGAGATGTGAATGAATGTGGGATGTGAATGAGTGTGATGGATGTGAATGGATGTGATGAGATGTGAGTGGATGTGGCAACAAGATGTGGTGAGATGTGAATGTGATGTGAATGGATGTGATGTGATGAGGATCTGGTTAGATATGAATGGATGAGATATGATGTGGATAGATGAGATGTGATGTGATGTGGACTTGGGTAAATGTGAATGAATGTGAAGTGATGTGATGATATGTGTGGATGTGATGTGGATCTGAACGAATGTAGATGGATGTGATGTGATATGAATAGATGAAATGTGATGTGGATATGTTGTGATGTGATGTGATGAGGATAGATGTGGATAGATGCGATGAGATGATGTGATTAGAAGGACGATGGGAATACATATGATTGGATGCGGAATAAGCAATTTGAATTGATGTAGAAGAATGTGGAATAACGAGAAATGATGTGGAACAATGTGGAAAGATGAGAGTTCATTAGAAACTGTATTTATGAAACCTCTTTTTAAATGACTGATTTATGTCAAGAATGCTGGGAAAGCATTCTGACCATCTTGTGAATGAGGTCATGGAAACCTAAGTGGTAAAATTGCAACAACTGACAGGGAGTCAATGGAGGACGTCTTGCATAGCAAGGTCAGCCGAGGTCTTGACCAGCCTCGATTCGATTTAAATGGTGAGCTTCCGTATGGTGGATGAGGGACCAAGGAAGCGGCCTATGAGTGAATCGCTAGTAGGTGACCTGCGAAGGAGCCTAGAGGGTGCTGACCATATGGTGCTTGGATCACCAAAGATACCCACGCGTGCATCGAGGAAGAAAATGGAATAAGCAGTTAGAGTTGTTTTCTGAACTCAGGTATGGATCTGGTTGATTGGCCTTGCTGGTCCTCAACGGACTCGATTCTGTTAAACTACGATTGTTGAAGTAAATCTCGGATAACCCTTGTTCTATGGAAAAGAATCAACGCCTGTGCCTCTTGATGAGGAAAAACGCGTTGGTCTCTATGATCCAAGTGCAAGTCTCTTCCCTTGATTTGACCAAGTTACTTACAGGCTCGGTCGGATCAGTTTGGTTAGTTAAGGCTCTTGACTACGAAAGAATAAATTTCTTGGAGGAATCGCCTGTGCTTTTTGGGTGAGGGAAGTTTTTCTGGGTTCATCGGTTTTGAAAGAACCGAGAGATTAGTCTCTTGTCCGGATATCCGTTGGGCGAGGCCCCGAGTGAGAGGCTCTGCCACAGTAAAAAACTCTACAATTTTAGGGAGGATTACTGTCTTGCTATAATAGCAGACGGTTGTGAAGCTGCGTCCGGTGTTCTCGATGTAGAGAATGAGCATAAAGATGAATTTCTCGCATTGGACACGAAAGTGAAAGAAGACTTCATAGAGGCCCTAGAAGCAATGTCCTTGTGCTTTAAAAAAGCTAGGGAGAATGAAGCTTCTCTTTCTTTAGAGGAAGAATTTCAAGCCCTTCAGCAGGATATGGGAATTTTTGAGTTTGGCACGGAACCTCTTCCCGAACTTAACTAAGAAAACGAAGAGGGCTCCATCAGCCTTTGGGATGCAGCCAAGTTGGAGAGGAGGATGAGAAATAGAAGGTAAATTATTGCTTAAATTTGCCCCTGAATTAATTATTTCTTTAGTTTGTCTAGTTTAATTCTTATTGCTGCAGTCTATTTGAATTATTTCTTACTTTAGTTTGTTCCCTCCTGGTTCTTTGTCAATGCAGATAGACCTTGACGACACCGATGGATTTCTTGGACAAGGTGGTGCTGGTCGTGCAAGAGTTGGGCAAGATGCCGCTCTTGCACACTACATCTCTTCTATTGATAAAAATATATTTATTATATATATATATCATAGCAAGTACTCCATGGATGCAGCGATTCCACTCCTTACACTGAAAGCCCTATCTAGGTATACAGGGTATGCATTTATACCTTATAATATACATAAAGTCATGCTTATAGAGAAGTGTGCTGCCATCCGTATCTTTGGATACGGCCCTGGTTTTTGGCCTTCTCGAGCATGTTATTTCCTATGTTATTCAAGCTATGCCCTGGGAGGATGTAAAGTCACTCAAGGGCTATAGTCGTAAGAGGTTTTTGCGTTATAGAGGGAAAATTCCTACCGACAAGGGGGAGCAAGAAGAGAAGAGACTCAAGAGCAATTAGATCTTTTCGTTGTAAATATTTTCAATGTAAATCTTCAATATAATGGAATGGTGCAATTATTTTTTATTTTCAAGTCAAAAAGCTTTACAACTTTCTTCTAAATGTTGTCTACTTCCTAAGTCAAAAATGTTTACAACTTTATTCAAAATACTTTCAACTTCAAAGTGTTGTTTCTACTTCCAAATTCTTCCTATGTGTCTTCATGAAGATCTCCATGCTCCATGACATGCTGGTCCTGTGTGCCGGCTTTCCACTTTAGTGATCTTCTCTGTTTGGCATTATTTTGTGCTGCCCTTGCTAGATTACTCATACGTGCCCTTTCCGTGGATAATTTTTGCCCAAAAGTGTATCTGTAAAACCAATTAAACATCTCCTTGAGGTAATTTGTACGAGTCTTCCCTCCTCCATGATGCCGAGTGTTTTTAAAATATACTCCTCTAGCTCGATATTGAGATTTCTCCATTCCTTGTGTGCTCCACATGTCCAGAGAACCATACTCATTCATGAAGTATGTACCATGAGCATAAAGAATGTACTGCACAAAAATTAAGACAAAGTCAGTAGTTATTCATACTCATTTCTTAATATCCAGTAGGAAGGAGCAAATGTGTTTACCATGTAGTGTATAATGTTGGTTTCACCCCATGTATCAACCATGGACTTCGTAAAATTAGAAAGATCGTCTTGAAATTTTTGTTGCTCCTCTATGGTTATCCTGCTTTTGGTCAAAAGTTTCACCATCTTATTGAAGTCTGAACAAACCTTCTCACGTAGAATTACAAGGCTTGAATTGGTGCAGTCAAATGTTGTACATTTGCATAAATCCTTCCACAAGTTCCAAGGCTTGGTTGAGTCCTTTGCATTTTTTGGCTTCTCCAAAAAACGTCTTTCTTTATTTCCACTCATGGACACTTATTGTGCAACCTCATGATTCATGCCAAAGGTTTTTTTGTTAACAGTAATCTGCACATTGCCACCATGGCACCCAATTGAGTTGAGTAGTTGCTCTATGAAGAGCTTCTTCTTGTGTTTGTTCTTTGCCTTTCATGGTAAATGCATAATCTATGTGACACTTAAGCAAATGGTCAAACACACGCATGAATGCATGCAGTGTATAGAAGTGGACATTCTTCAGTTCAAATGGAATTATAGGATTCCATTCTGGGTCTCTCAAATGCCTAGCATGTCGGCAAAACAAGACACCTCCAACCCAATTGCCAACATCATCGTCCATGGGGTTGTACTCAATATCTTGATTCTCAAGCATCCTCTTCTTTCCCGACTTTTGTTTTTTTTCCCTCACCATTCTCATGCACCACTGACAAGGATTTGGGGTGTTAGCACCTTCTAGACACCCAAGCAAGCACTTTATTATCTTCAGATCACCCCCCAAATTCCAATCTACTATAGAAGTGCCCTTGCCCTCTATCTCAATTTTTTCTCCCTAAATTTGTGCTTTGATGACAGTGGTAATCTAGGGTATCCTATCAAACATCCAAGCGAGAACTTCATGTGTCTCTTTTGGTACTTCAAATGTCCCAAGCAACCATATCTCTCTCTCAGATTGGACACTATATGAGGGAAAGTCTAGCTTGCAAATCCTCTCCCTATCAGGAGTTTGGTTGATCTCAATATTCCCCTCAAATGTGTCTTCACTGAGAAAAGACGACAACTCTAAACTTTTTGCATATGCCATAGCCTCATTCATGAGTGTGATACTCATTCACTCTATCCTCTTTCCTTTCACAATATGACACTCATCCATTTTCAACACAAAGCTAACTTTGTCACCTTGCATTGATGACAAACAAAATTAAATAAGCTTTGATTTTTCATAGACTTTTTCAACTACTTTGCAAGAGATATAAAAGTTACTACAATTAGTAGGTAATCCATAGAATAAGATCATAACTTTCTAAAGACGTTGTAGATCAACAAATATATTGTTGAACTCGTTGAGGAAACACAATATTACCATTGTTGCCTCACATTTTCCCCCAAGCTCTAATGGTCACCATATCATTGATACAGTAGTACTCTCCAATCTTATGTTGCACATCTTGATTGCATGTCCTCTTTTCTAATCTTAATTTTCTTGGGGTAGGAAAAATATTTCGTGTGATACCTTGTTTGCAAAGTGTATCTTGCAGTAATTGATGGTGGAGAGCATGGTATCCTTTTGTGCTTATTCCCACTTCATCGCATGCATTCTGAACTTCCTCAATGCCTAAAATGTTAGTTATATCTTCCATTATCTCATTTGCAAGTATCTGTCGTACCTTCTTGTAGCGTGGATCTCGAACTATGAAAATAATGTCATGTTTTCTCATGCAACTACGTAACATATGTCCAATATCTTGAGGACCATTATCACCACACACATCTTTAAGAAAGGTCCTGTAATGAACTAACAAAGATTACTTATATCAGCAATATTATATAATGAATTAACAGTTAATGAAAAAAATCAAACAATAGATACACTCTAATAAGAATAACTTATAACCAAAAAGATGAATAGAAAACAAACCTTGCTACATGAATTCTTTACTTGAGAGCACCACCACCAATTGCAAGTGTCTGAATGTTGTTCATTGTCCTCTTTCTCTCTCTGGCTCCCCTGTGGGAACTTCAAAAACGCAATGAAAGTGTATTAAACGAGATTGTCTTTTAATGATTTTTGATATGGAATTTAGAGAGAACTTTAAAAACGCAATGAAAGTGCATTAAATGTGATTGAAAGTTTTTTTGAGATAATTATTTTGAATTATAAGAAAGAATATTTTTGGGGCCCCTATATGGACGAGATCGATGATTTTCGAGAGTTTTAGTGGCTAGAAAGAGAATCCTAGAGAGGGAAAACTAGAGAGATCCCCTACTTTTAGGGCCAAAAGTAGGCTTCATTATGACTTTGTCTCCTTAAACCTCAAAAAAATTAGTCTTATTTCCTTAAAATAAAGGATTCTTACAAGGCCCTTTTTATGCTCAAATGCCCCCTCCTAATGCCCTACACAATTCTTTGTATGCCTTAGCCATACCTGTTGAGATATCAAGCTCATCTAGTGAGGCGGTGGACACTGATGACCTGCTTGGGGGATAGGCCCCACACTTACACCACTGGCATGGTTTGCAGCAAAACAACTATACATCCTCGAGCAGAAACAATGAGGATAATGAAAGGTTATTTGTTATGCAACATGTCGTTATTAATGCCATGTCTGAAACTGTTGAAGCAGCACATAAAGATGATGTATGGTACGTTGATTCATGTGCTTTGAACCACATGACATGTCATGGGGAGTGGTTCAAGGAGATGAAAAACCTTGAAAGACCAAGTTTTGTGGAAACAGGGGGGGATGACACTACTCATCCAATTGCCCATGTTGAAGATGTGCCATTATCTATGCAGGATGGCAAAGTGAAGTACCTTGCAGATGCACTTCATGTTTCGAACATAACAAAGAATCTGGTTTTAGTTGGCCAAATGATTCAGCAGGGTTTGCAGGTTCGGTTTGATCCTGATGGTGGTTGTTATGTTGAAGACTTTAAAGACAAGTGCAGGTTGGTTGCAAAAGGTAACAGAGTGGGCAGAATGTTTACATTGAATGTAAACATGCCTGAAGTGAGTGCTGCGATGTTTACAAATGGTTCAGGAATTGTTGCAGACATAGACATTTGGCATAAAAGAATTGGAGATGTGAATGTGCAGAGAATGAAGTCTATGCAGACTAAAGGAATTGTGACAGGGATGCCAAAGTTTAAAGTTGAAGGTATGCAGAGAATATGTGAAGCATGCCAATTTGGAAAGCAAACAAAGCATGTATTTCCACGTAACAGAAATGTGAGCAGAAATGCACTAGATGTTGTGCATTCAGATGTATGGGGTCCTACGAAGACCATGTCTATGGTGGGAGGCTGCAGGTATTATGTGACATTTATTGATGACCACATAAGGAAAGTGTGGATATACTTCATGAAGGAGAAGGGTGAGGTGTTCACTCATTTTCAGAATTTCAGAGTTATGGTTGAAAAGCAAATAAGGAAATATGTAAAGTGCCTAAGGTCAGATGGAGGGGGAGAGTACTTCTCCAATGAGTTCTCTTAATTTTTGAACAAGAATGGTATTCAGAGATAGTTTACATGTAGATACACTCCGCAGCAAAATGGAGTTGCTGAGCGAAAAAACAGGCACATTGCTGAGATTGCACGAGCATTGATGGAAGAGAAGAATATGCCGCATAGCTATTGGACTGAGGCTGTTTCTACAGCAGTTTACATCATGAACAGGACTCCAACTGCATCCATACATGATGTAACTCCAGAGAGGAGAGGTTTACTGGCAAAAAACCTGATTTGTCTCATCTAAAAGTCTTTGGATGCATTGCATATGTGCATGTGCCAGATGAGCTGAGAACTAAGTTGGATTCAAAAGCTAAAAAATGTGTGTTTATTGGGTATTCCCCTGAGCAAAAGGGATACAGGTGTTATGACCCTGCTACACGTGAGTTGAGGGTAAGCAGGGATGTTGTTTTTGATGAGATGACCAGCTGGTATGCTGCTAAAAACGAAGCTCTATTAGGGTTGATGTGAGTGGAAATGTGGTTACACAGAATGCAAGTCGGCAATCACAGTCTTTGAGTGGACCAGGAGAGTCCTCATCTAGTGGTTGAGTTGATAGACCATGGAGTGGTAGGCTGTGTCATAATACCAGTCCTGCAAATGTGATTAGTACATCACATAAAGGCAAAGAGAAAGTGGTTGAGCCCCTTAGTATGCCTGACATTTCTGTAGGGCACTCTCATGTTGATGGAGAGTCTAGTGGCTCAAAGATGAGCCTTGATGAGGAGCTTGGGATACCAGCTATGAGAAAACTTGGTGTAAAGAAGGCTATGGAAGCCATGAATGCAAAGCTGCGAAGATCTGGGAGAGTGAAGAATCCTGTGCAGAGGTTTACCTATGATGGTTATGTGACACATCACTATGCATACATGGCAAAAGTTGTGCAGGTTGGAGAGACCACATGCATTGATGAGGCCTGAAGGCAAGAAAGCCATTGGATGTAAGTGGGTGTACAAAGTAAAACATAACAGTGATGGAAGCATAAGCAGGTACAAGGCTAGATTGGTATCCAAAGGATATGCGCAAACATATGGCATTGATTATGAGGAAACTTTCAGCCTAGTTGCCAAGATGGCAACAGTGAGAGTTGTGATAGCAGTGGCTGCATCAAAGCAATGGTCTTTACATCAGATGGATGTTATAAAGAATGCATTTTTGCATGGGGATTTGCAGGAAGAGGTATATATGTTGCAACCACCTGGTTATGAGGATGTGAGTCACCCCGAGCATGTTTGCAGGTTGAAGAAAGCCTTGTATGGCTTAGAACAAGCACCAAGAGCATGGTCTGACAAGATTTCTGAATATCTTGTCACTATTAGCTTTCATGTAGCCAATGCAGATTTCTCGTTGTATGTGAGACACAGTGATAGAGGGGTTGTGTTTTGTAAGATTCCTCCTCAGCCGTGAATATCAAATAAGCCTCTACCTCAATCTCTTGTAATCATTCTATGATTCTGAATACAAGAAAATATCATTTTTCCTTGTTTTGCCTAATGAGATAAAAAAATTCTAGAAAGTGGTAAATCAAAATTGGGATATTTCTAGATAAATAAATTCTTCAAATATAAAAAAAATGTTTCCCTGAAACAGAAAATCAAAATAGATTTTCCAAGGTGCAATTGGAATTAATTAAAATTGATTCAGAAGACCTTAGCCTAAGGGTCCAGATTTTCAAAATTTTTTTGATCATGGTCCAATTAAGGTTCCTATGGACCAATAAGATTAATCCAAGTGTTGGGACAAGATAAATCCAAAGAACAAAAGAAAATACCCAAAAATGAGTAAATTTTGTATGCGAAGTAGGTTGTGGTCCAGTCAAGCTGCTCCCTAGGAAGGAAAGGGTGGCAAGGGATTTTGAAGAGGCATAGGGGTACAGACAAAGGCCATGGGAAACTATAACCTTGATGGATGCATTGGTGTCGGTGGCTTGTCCATACCCCAGGAAGGTGGCCCAATTGACAAGGCTGGTGGCCAGGGGGTGGATGGTAAGCGCGAGCAAGATGGTGGGGTTGTCAAAAGTAATTTGTTTATGGAAGAAGAGGGCGATGAGGAGGTTCATGGAGTTGGGAGCATTTTTGGTTATAAGGTAGGAGAGGGTGGAGGCGGTGATAGGATCGTCAAGGAGGAAAAGGTTGTTTTGGAGGAGGTTTAGCTATACGGGGCACGGAGGTGGAGTTCCCGGAGCTGGGCAGGGTTTTGGGGTGGGATGGAGAGGTTGGGCAACTCGGTGGTAGTGTCCCCATCAAGGCATCGACTTTGCACTCGTTAGTGTTACATGACTTCCTCAAAGTTGCATGCTACACCTGGATTGTACATTTCTTAGTTGCCCGCAGTTATGCATCCTTTTGGCTCTGTAGGGTTTGCTCGGTGCTGGCCTTGTAGGAGTCGAAGGGAGTCGAAGGAGACATGGATCTCTTTGCAACCATCCTCGGGAGTTTGGGCTAGGCGATGCATCTGCTAGGCTTCCCTCTGGGCTAGGGAGAGAGCGTGGTTGGTGGCTTGGGCGTCTTTTTGGGCCATGTGGAGCTATTACTAGAGTTGGGTAATAGTTTGGAGGGAATTGGGGAGGGTATGGTCTCGATCCTCGAGGGATGCCTGGGTATTGGTGAGAAGGGCGGCTTGGAGATCCTGTTGGGCATAAGACGAAGAGTTGACCAAAAACTAGGTTTATTAGTTAAAAATTATGGTGTATTAATTAAAAAAAAGAGATATTTTAGAGTAATCATTCATTTTTGACACATGTGTAAGGAAAATGGAGACTTTTAAGGAGGCTCCTATTTCACATGCTTAGATGAGATTAAAACTAAAAAATAATTGGATATTTTTGTCTCTCCTCTCTCCTAAATCAAACCAAATCAAAAAGGGAGCCAAACTGGTCCAAAACTTGTCCAAATCCAGGGAAACTGAAGCTGAAAAATTCTAGAGCTCAGTTGGACTTAGTTAGTGGCCTCCCTCTCCTATAAATAAACCCTCATTCCTTTTTATTATTATGTGTGAATTAAACTATGCCAGTATTACTCTAAACTAAGCTTAATTTCTATTATCCTCTAACAACCTCTACAAAATTGAAGAGATTGGAGCTTCTCTCTCTCTTCATTCCTTGGTGACTCCTACAACATACCAAACCAATTGATTGGTTGGGGGCCTCTACAGTGACTAAAGAATCAAGCATTTTAGGAGGTAAAGAGTGGATTATGGTCTTTTTTCTATAATTTCTAAATGTTTCTTTCTTCTCAACCCCTCTCAAGCTTGAGAAGCTTTAATTTAAATGGCTTTTGAATATTATTGAAATGCTTTAATGTATTGTAATAAAGAAACACTTAAATTTCTATTTATGCTTAATTTTAATGGTTTTTAAGCATTCGCTCCCCCCAAAGAAAGGTCATTCCTATGACCTATTCTCAATCCAAATGAAGCTTCTCATGAAGCATTTCTCTAATCCAAAAGTAATTTTTATGCTTGGAGGCCAAAATAATGGCTTTTTAATGCTTTTATGATGTTTATTTCATAGAGAAATTGTGAATCAATCTATAATTGGATAATGATCCAATTAGTGGTCATTCTAATCATACTAATAATATTAAACTTTATTCTCTCAATTAAATTGAGAATTATCAGTAATAGCAGCGGAGCTATGGCAAAATTTCTGTAAAATAAACACATAAAACATTTTCATTCATAATATGAAAAGAGGACTTCCTACCATATTCTAGGAATTATCATCCTAGATTAATTGAATGATTCTCATTGTAATCATGAAGAAATTTATTTTTATGATTATGCATAATTAGTAAATTAGAAAAAAGAGAAAATTTTGATAATTTATTTTTATGTTAAAAGAGTAATCCCTAAGACATTGGAAATCCATGTATTCCAATGATTTAGAGAATAAAATTGAAATGCTAAAATAATGTATAATTTATAAAAGATTTTAGTTAAATTTATCTTTTTGTATAGATAAATTTTTATGATGAAAGAGGAATTCCCACCATATTGGAATCCAATTAATTAAATGAAGAAAGTGTAATTCCTAGTGCAAAGGAATTAATGGAGATTTTTATTTAAATTATAAGAGAAAAATTTAATTAAACTTATCTTTTTGCATAGATAAATTTTTATGATAAAAGAGGAATTCCTACTATATTGGAGTTCAAATGTTTAGATGAGAAAAGTGGAATTTTTAGCTTAAAGAAATTAATGGTTATTTTTATGTAATTTTTAAGAAGAATTTTAATAGATTTAATTTAGGAAAAAGAGGAATTCCCATGATAATTGGATTGCACTCATTGAAATGAGAAAAAGAAGGATTTCAAGTTTATTCAAAAAAATAGGTATTCATATTTTAGTTAAAAGATTAATTTCCATGATAATTGAGAAAAGATGGATTTGAATTAAATTCTAATGTCAAAAGATGAATTTCCATCATAGTTCTACCTAATGAATTAAGGTTGAGAATTTATGTGGGAAAAAGAAAATCTTGGATAATTGAATTGGTAAAATCACTAAATGGATATTTACCCAAAAACTAGATGTTTAGTTGAAAGTAATCCTGGTAGAACTAAACTGAATGAATTTAGTTAGACTACGTGAGGTCGGACAGTAAACCTAATTGTCCTTCTCTCGAACTAAATCAGACAAAAACTTCGTGACCAATTCCAGTTACTAAATCCAAAGAATAGACTACCGGAACTAATCTAGTTTTTCCTTGACCAATCTCACCAAGAATCTAGTTGAATAAATGGATAAAATGACGGGTAGATTACCCTCATGAGAGATCAAGGATCCTCATTATTGAAACTGGGAATTATTGGAAAAAGGGTCTTTGGAACCAATCTCAAACTGGAATCTCACTTGCATTGGAAACTCTGTTTTTCATTCAAAGGACTGTTTTACGCCAGAATGCTGGAGGAAGCATTTGGCTTATGTTTTTCTAAAGGAGGTTTGTTGGAACAGCTGGCGGGGAGTCGTCAAGGGACGTCGCCTGCGGCAAAGCCTGCCGAGGTCTTGACCAGCCTCGGTACGGTTAAAATGGTGTGCTTCTGGTACGATGGGCAAGGGCCGACGAAGTGGTCCCTGAGTGAAGTGCTAGGACACCTAAGGAGGATTCTAGAGGGTTCTGGACCAGGCGATGCACGGGCTCGCAGTTGCTAGGACACCCAGGCGTATGTCGAGGAAGATATCTAATGGACAAAAAGGAAAGGTTTTTGGGAACAAAATTTTGATACTGGATCTTGTTGGTTGGCCAGCTGATCTTCAACGGAGAGTTTAGATGATGCATTTTTGTAATACAATGGACTTGGAATTTTGGAAAATGATGATCAGAAATATTATGATTTTATTCAAGGATTGTCTTAAAGCCAGTCGAATCTGTTATAAATGGCAATTTCATATTGGGTGTGTATGTGGTGTGCCTATTTGATTTTTGTATGAATCACCGGCTAGGGGGCTTGGGAACTCTTTTCCTTGGTACCCGGGCAACCCAATCAAATCTTTATAAAGGAATCCCACCAATTCAGTGGTCGGGTGGTTGGCTAACCCATGGGCCGGTGGGGTAAGGCTGGATCGGAGGATTCCTGAGAAACAACTAGATACGATTACTTACATTAATCAGTTTAAATCCTGAGAAGACCTTGTTCTGTGGGAAGGGATCGGTTGTGCCTCGAAAATGAGGAAAAAAGCGGTGATTCCATGGACCAAGTGTAAGTCTCTTCGTGATCTGACCATGTAACTTCAGGCTTGGTCAGATCAGTTTAATTTAGTCAAGACTTGACTCGTTAGAGTAATCTCCTAGTTAAAAGATCTTTCACCTTCCTGGCGGAATTGCCCGTGTCTTCCAAGCGAGGGGAGTCTTCTGGGCCCACGACCGCCCCCCGGGCTAGCCTCTCGTCCTCGGACATCCGCGGGCGAGGCCCCGAGTGTGCAGGAACCCCGCCTCGCGCGAGAGGCCGACGCCGCTTCCGCCGTCGGCAAGAGCCCCAGAGCGGGCAGGGACCTCACTTGCTTGTTGTCATCTATGTAGATGACTTGATCATTACGGGGGACCATGATGCAGAGACCTTTGATGTAAAGATCTTGCTTAGACAGAAGTTTGAGATGAAGGATCTGGGGGAGCTCAGATATTTCTTCGGCATTGAGGTGATTAGGTCACCACATGGTATTGGATTACTGTAGAGACAGTATGGCTTGGACATGTTGTCCAAGGATGGTATGATAGGCTGTAAGCCTATCTCAGTGCCATTAGATCAGAATGGCAAGTTGAGTGCAGATTCAGGAGAAATTTTGGAGGATCCTACTATGTATAGGTGCATAGTAGGAAGCTTGATCTACATGATGATCACCAAGTCAGATTTGAGCTATGCTGTTGGGTCACTGAGTCAGTTTATGCAGGTTCCTCAGAAGCCGCATTTGGATGCATTGAGACGAATACTGAGATATGTGAGGTCTACTTTGCATTGTGGACTATTTTATGAAACTGGGACAGAGATATGTGTACATGGGTACACATATGCTGATTGGGCTGGTAGTATCTCAGATAGAAGATAGAAGATCTACTAGTGGCTTCATGTTTTCTTTGGGGAGTGCTGCTGTGACTTGGAGCAGCAAGAAGCAGCCTATGGTTGCTCTATCCAGTACAGAGGCCGAGTAGTACAGGGGTGCTGCTATGGCAGCATGTGAGGTAGCTTGGTTGAGAAAGCTACTTGCAGATTTGGGTCTATCAGTGGGGTGGATAGACAAGTTGTCATTTTTTGTGACAACATTAGTAGTATACAGTTGGCCAGGAACCCAGTTTTTCATGCTCGCACGAAGCATATAGAGGTCCACTACCATTTTGTCAAAGAGAAGGTCTTGGCAGGAGACATTGACCTTATTTATGTCAGCACACAGGATCAGGTACCTTACATCTTCACCAAAACATTGGGTACAGAGAAGCTCCGCAGATTCAGGGCTTCGCTTGGTGTACATGAGATGGAGTTGAGCTCGAGGGAGAGTGTTGAGATATCGAGCTCATCTAGTGAGGCGGTGGACATTGATGACCCGCCTGGGGGATAGGCCCCACACTTACACCACTGGCATGGTTGGTGAGATCATGGGTGATATGCGGCCAGTGGGATGACAGGCTGTGTGCAGCCATTCTAGAGACTGGCATAGTTATAGCGCCAACTCATTTAGTTGGGTTCACACTATAGAGAACCCTAGTATGTATTTGGTTGAGTACCTTTCATATCGTGTGTACTCTTATCTTTGTATATGGTGTGTTGAGTGTGGTGAGTGAAGAAGAAGAAGATTTTTAGCCTCTCACCTTGTGTGTGCTCTTTTTTAGGGTTTTGTGAGTGTGTGTGTGCTTGCAAGAGCTCAAGCTCTCTTCTCCCCTGAATCTTTTCAATACCTCCTTTGAGCAATGATGTACGACTAGTGCTATGGACTTCGAGGATAACTTCAAGGGAATGCGTTCCCGAGAACTCTACGAGGGTACATCTGAAGCCTCATTCAAAACCACCAGCACCAGATCTGAGAGGAAACGCTTGCAAGAATCCCACCTCGAGACAACATGTCTAACAATTGGCCACCCACTGCAGTAATGCAACAAATGACCCAACATTGAAGAACCGGCCCAGGCTATGATCAGGTTGGTCAACCTCATCTTTACTCTGAGAGGGAGCTAGTGTGATGCTTGATTTGTCGAGCTAACCATACTAGCATAGAGTGTCCACATTTGCGACCCCGTCCCGCCCTTTACTACGCATACTACCAAAGATGGGGCAAACTGCTATCAACAGCAAAGGGTTGCTCAAGCCCGAGCCCTGCCTCAAGCCCTACCAACAAACTCAAGGCAACTACAATCATGAAATTACAAATTGCTATTAGCAAAGGGCTTCTCAAGCCCGAGCCTTGCCAACAAACCCAAGGCGGCTTTTCCAGCACTTGCGCTTTTCACAATGCACCTCAACTAGGATAGGAAGTGGCCCAAAGAGGAATCCTTAGGGTACCACATACACCCTTACCACCAACAGTACTCCCACCTCAAACTCCATTTACCATGAGTCACACATGTTCTGTCATCTGACCTTGATGGAAATTTTTTAAGAAGGGGATGAGGGGGGAGTTGTTGAAGGTTCGGACTTACGAGCCTCTAGAGCCAAACAATCCACTCTCCTAGATTTTAAGCCACTATGTAATGGAGGGTGACCAAATGTTCCTTGTATTCTTAGCTGCCCCAATTACACAAGGACGGGACATGAATACTATGGCTAAATTACCACCCATGCAATGTTACTATTGTGCATAGGACCTCACCGAGTAGCTGAGTGTCCAATCAAAAAAGGGATGTCAAGTACCTCCCTAGGTACTTTCACATTAATTATTTCATGCATTGGGTGTGGGATAGACCACATGTATAAGGATTGTCCTGAGAGCAGGGACAACAGAAAATGCTCGTGAAGCTAATCCTAGCACCTACATTAACTTACTGAGTGTAAGAGATGGCTTCA
Source organism: Cibotium barometz (assembly GCF_041138505.1). Taxonomy (NCBI): domain Eukaryota; kingdom Viridiplantae; phylum Streptophyta; class Polypodiopsida; order Cyatheales; family Cibotiaceae; genus Cibotium; species Cibotium barometz. The sequence continues at coordinate 58,047,271 of NC_141049.1, read as the reverse complement.
TCCGTACGGTCCCTCTCAACATAGTGAATAGATTGTAGAACCGATAGAGGGCCACAACTCACGCAGAAGAGGCATCAACCTCTCAAAACCAAGGACATGCAAATCATCTACAAAGAATGTCCCAAAACTAGCACTTGCAACTAGATGCTCACAAAAGAAAACCACAAAAATTGGCAAAGGGGATAGCCAGGTAGTTATTAAAAGTGGTTCGAAAGATGGCACAACCACCCATGCATTAACCTCTTCATCAAAAGAGGAACATCTGTTACCTTTAGCCACCCGTGCTAGGAAACCAATTGATAAAAGAGATGGATAGCTGAGTTTTCTTCTATCTTATTCTTCTCTACTCAACCAACATAACATAAAGATAAGAGTACACACTATATGGGTTAGTCCATAATGTGAACTCGACTAAATGAGCTGGCACTATAACTATGCCAGTATCTAGTAATCCAAAATGGCTGTCATACAACCTATCATCCCACTGGCCGCATATCACCCATAATCTCACCAACCATGCCAGTGGTGTAGGTGTGGAAGCTATCACCTAGGTGAGTCATCAATGTCTGTCGTAGCACTAGTTGAGCTTGATATCTCAACACTCCCCCTCAAGCTCAACTCCACACACTACACTTCAAGTAAGCTCCTAAATCTGTGGAGCTTCTCTGTTCTCAATGCCTTCGTGAAGCTGTTAGCTACTTGATCCTCTATGCTGACATATACCAGATCTACATCTCCTGCTCTAGAACCTTCTCCCTCACAAAGTGATAATGCACCTCAATGTGCTTCGTTCTAGCATGATATATTGGGTTACTGGCCAATTGTATGCTGCTCATGTTGTCACAATATATGACAACTACCGTATCCCCATGGGCTCTCCCATGTCACCAAGTAACTTTTGAAAAAACCAAGCTACCTCACAAGATGCCATAGCAGTACCCCTGTACTCTACCTCTGTACTCAACAAGGCAACTGTTGGCTGCTTCTTACTGCTCCAACTCACATCAGCACTCCTAAATGAGAACATAAAACCACTGGTAGATCTCTTATCTATAATACTACCAACCCAATCAGCATCTATATACCCATGCAACTATATATCTATACCAGCCTCATTAAAAAGTCCATAATCAACTGTGGACTTTATGTATCTAAGGATCTGTCTAGCCACATCCAAGTGTGGCTTCCTAGGGGCCTGCATAAACTGACTCACAAGTCCAACAACGTAGCTCAAGTTTGACCTTGTAATGGTCATGTAGATCAAACTACCCAGTATGTGCCTGTATGTAGTGGGGTCCTCCAAAAGCTCACCACTGCCTCTGTTCAGGAGTCATACCATGAATAGTTGCAAAATGGGTGTCCTGTTCATAATGTACACAAGTTGCTACTGCTTCTGCCCAAAAGTAATGTGGAATATTCTTTTTAGCCACCATCAAGGCATGTTCCACTTCTGCAATGTGCCTATTTTTCCTTTCTCCAACACCATTTTGTTGCGGAGTGTACCTGCACACGTAAACTGCCTCTTGATTCCCTGCTTTCTCAGGAAATCACTGAACTCATTGGAGAAATATTATCCCCCACCATCTGATCTTAGGCATTTTATTTGCATGCCTTTTTCCTTCTCAACCAAGGCTTTAAATCTCTAAAAGTGAGAAAACACCTCACTTTTCTCCTTCATGAAATAAACCCACACTTTCTTAGTGTGGTCATCAATGAATGTAACATAGTACCTGCAACCTGCAATTGTTGCAGTCTTGGTCTGTCCCCATACATCTGAATGTATGACATCCAATGGCCTTGCGCTGACATGCTTTTCATGTGGGACAGCATGTTTGGCCTGCTTACCAAGTTGGCATGCTTCACATACTTTATGCGTACCGTCAACCTTAAACTTTGGCAAACCTGCAACAATATTTTGGGCCTACATAGACTTCAGTCTCGATGTACATTCACATGACCAATGCGCTTGTTCCGTATGTCAATATATGCAATGACACCTGTTCCATGTGCAAACATGGCTGCCTTTATCAAAGGCATGTTCACATCCTGCCATTTCTATTACCCTATGCAACCAAGCGACACTTATTTTTGAAGTCTTCCACAAAACATCCTCGAGGATTAAACCTCACTTGTGCAGACCCTGCTCAACCATCTGTCCAACAGAATCTAGGTTCTTTGTAATATTCGAAACATGAAGTACATCAGTCAAGTACTTCATTTTGCCATCCTACATAGACAATGGCACTTTACCAGCATGCATAGTGGGATGCCCAGTATCATCACCTGCTTCTACATAACCTGGTTTTTCCATTTTCTACATATCTCTAAACCACTCAGCATGACTGGTCATGTGGTTAGAGGTGCCAGAATCCATATACCATATATCTTGAGATCCTGACACATCCCCTATTATGGAACTAAGCATGTGCTGCATCACAAACAGTTGCTCACCTCTGTCACATCACTTCCATGTTTGCTAGATGATACATAGTTGCCTTGCTACAACTTCCCACTTTTAATATCATTCTGCTTTTTGTAGCAGTCCTTTGCCATGTGTCATGGTTTGCCACAGTAATAGCACTCTATGCTATTTGCATTTTGATTTCTTTGCCATAGTAATAGCACTCTATGCTATTTGCATTTTGATTTCTTTGCCAACCACCTCGGCCTCTTGGCTCCCCCTGGCCTCTTCCACCTGTGTATGATTGCTGTTGTGAATCATTGGACTGTTGTTGTCCAGAATTCTAATTTTCTTGTCGGACACCACCTTGGCCTTGACCACGGCCTCTACCTCTGCCTCTACCTTGGCCTTGACCACGGCCTCTACCTCTGCCTCTACCTGAATTAGAGTAGAAGGCTTTTTCCAATGTGTTCTCTTGATTTGTGAAGAAGAATACTCACCTAAAGCCTTTTCTTCTATGATCAACATAGATATCAAGTCCCAAAAGTTGGGAATATTCTCCCTAGCTGCAATGGAGGTCTTGAATGGCTTGTACTCTTTGCCAAGCCTATTCTCAGACAGACACTCACCAAATCATCATCCTCCACCATTGATAGACCCAAGGGATTCAACAATGCCCTTGATCTTTAAGACATATTCATTGATGGACATGCTTTTCTTTTCCACAGTATGTAACTTTTGCTTCAACTGCAACTTCCTTGCCTTTGTGTTAGTCTGGAACATCTCAACCAGATTCTATCAATGCAATTGTTGGATTGTTTGCATCCTGTATGTGTCATATCATAGTGTCTGTGATACTAATTAAAATCCAGTACATGACTTTTTTGCACCCTGATTCCAATCCTTGAATGCCTTTATATCTGCAGGAGTGGCATTCTCCTCAGATAACTGTGGAGGCTCCTCATTGTCTCCTTCTACATAATCCCAAAATCCTTTACCCATTAGGAAATTGGTCATTCTGAACTTCCAGCAGGCATGGAAGTTATTCTTATCTAGCTTCTCACTAGCAATTTGATTAATTCCATCAGATATGTTTTCCTACAGCAATCAAATAACCTGCAGACAGACAACTTCTGTATGCAACCTGTAATACAGCAATATCTATAGCAGCTATCTATAGCAGCGATACTTCAACACAACCTGGGTGTCACCAAATGTGACCAGAGTACATGTACATACACCCAGTATCAACAATACATGTGCAAACCCTGTATGCACTTCCAAAATGCACTCCTGCAGTGCAATAACCAAATTTTAAGCAGAAATAGTTCTCTACCAAAATTTCTAAAAAACTGTTGGTATGACACCCCCTGGTGGGGGGTAGCTCAAGGAGATACACATCTTCGATTGAGGAGCTATCTTCATAGGTGTGAAGGTACTTGTACATGAACTCTTCTTTAGATTTCCCTTGAGACTTGCACTAAAACTGATGTTGATTCTCCATAACACTAGATTAGTATGTTGTCAAGCCTTTTCTTGGGTTCATTATAGCCCTATCTTTGAAGCTTAGTCCATCAATATATTATTATGATCTCATTAACATCATTGAATTGCTTACTAGGAAGGTTGATCTCTATGCTCAGTTTGGTGTTGATGTCAGGTCAAGACCTGACATTTCAGTGGGTTCTGGACCACCTAGTAGGCTCCTAGAGAGAAATGACTATCTCAATTATGATGACCAATGCGAAAACCTAATGCCAAGCGTTGAGCTACTAGTCTACTCATGCTTAGGGGAGTTAATCTAAAAAGATGCAGGGGAGAAGATAGCTTGATCTCTTGCAAGCACACACACACTCACACAAACCCTAGAAGAGAACACACAAGGTGAGAGGCTGAAAATTCTTCTTCTTCTTCACACAAAAAAGAGGTCTACTAAGAAGATAAAGTGACTAACACACATAATAGAGTACGTACAAGCGGTCCATAATGTGAACATGCTAAGAGGAGTGGGTAGATGGACTAGTCAGTGTAGTCCAGCTATCGAATCTCTGGTGAAGATATGTCGGTGCCAGCTACCAAACCCGCCAGTGATATAAATGTCGAACAGTCATGCAGGTGCCTCGTGAGTGTCAGCTTATGTTGAGCTTGACATCTCAACACTCCCCCCTCAAGCTTAACTCCAGCTTATGAACTCCAAGCATATCTCGAAATCTGCAAAGCTTCTCAGCTCCCAAGGCCTTCGAAGATGTCAACAACCTGATCGTGTGTGTGTGCTGACGTAGGCCAAGTCGATGTCACCTGCCAAGACTCTCTCCCTGATGAAGTGGTAATGAACCTCAATGTGTTTCGTCCGCGCATGAAAAATTGGGTTCCTGGCCAACTGTATATTGCTGAGATTGTCACAATATATGACAATCTTTCTCTCCACATGCAACCCCAAATCAGCAAGTAGCTTGCGTAACCAAGCTACCTCACATGTTGCCATTGTAGCTCCTCTCTACTCTGCCTCTGTGCTCGACAAGGCAAATGTGGGGTGCTGCTTCTTTTGCTGCTCCATGTCACAGCAGCACTCCCCAATGAAACATAAATCCACTAGTAAATCTCATGTCTGAGATGCTACCTTCCCAATCTGCATCTGTGTACCCATATAGCTCCAATGGTACACCTTCTGCATAAAACAATGCATAATCAATAGTGGCCCTCAAGTATCGAAGTGTGCGTCGCACACTGACAAGATGTGGTTTACACAAAACCTATATAAATTGGCTCTCTAAGCCAACAGTGTAGCTCAAATTTGGCCTGTTGATCGTGACATAGATCAGACTCCCCACAATCTTTCTATACATAGTGGGATCCTCCAACACATAACCTACATCCACACTAAGCTTGCCATTTTGATCTAATGGCACTGAGATTGGTTTACAATCAGCCATCCCATACTTGGACAACATGTCCAATGCATATTGTCTCTGTGGGTGACAGCCAAATACCCTCAAGTGTGCGAATGACCTCAATTCCCAAAAAGTAGCACAGATCGCCCAAATCCTTCATCTCAAACTTCCTTTTGAGAAGACTTTTCACATGCTCAATCTCTTCTTAGTTGTCACCCCCAACAATAAGATCATCCACATATATGGTGTTGATCACAATACCCTTATCACTCTTGTGCACATACAAAGAGTGATCTGTCTCTGCCATATGAAAACCAATAGTGACAAGATACTCAGCAATCTTGTCATGCGATGCTCGTGGAGCTTGCTTCAGCCCATACAAGGCCTTACGAAGCTTACATACATACTCTGGGTGACCTGTATCCTCAAAACCTGGTGGTTGATCCATATACACCTCTTCTTGCAAGTCACCATGCAAGAACGCATTTTTGACATCCAACTGATGTAAAAACCAGCCTTTAGCTGCAGCCATCGCAATCACAACTCTCACAGTTGCCATCTTTGCAATTGGGAAAAATGTCTCCTCATAATCAATCCCATGTGTCTGCGCATATTCTTTGGCTACCAATCTAGCCTTGTACCTGCTTATGCTACCATCACTATTATGTTTCACCTTATACACCCACTTATAGCCAATAGATTTCTTGCCTTTAGGCAATGGTACCGAATCCCAAGTCTCGTTTCCATACAATGCATCCATCTCCTCATCCATAGCTTTCTCCCAACACACATTTCCAATAGCCTCGTCAAAGCATGTGGGTTCTACAACCTGCACAACTTTTGCCATATACGCATAGTGATGTGCCACATAACCATCATAAGTCAACCTCTACACACAGGATTTTTGACTCTTCTAGATCTTCGTAACTTTGCATTCATATCTTCTTCCATAGCCTTCTTCACACCAGGTGTTCTCATTGCTGGAATCCCAAGATCCTCATCAAGGCTCATCTCTGAGCTACTAGAATCTCCATCAACAAGAGAATGCCATGCAGAAATGTCAGGCATACCAAGTGTCAGGCATACCAAGTGGGCATACCAAGTGGCTAAACCACTTTCTCTTTGCCTTTATGTGATGTACCAACTACATTTTTAGGACTGGTATTACGACGCAACCTACCACTCCATGGTCTATCAATAGAATCGTTGGATGAGGACTCATTTGCACTTACATCAGCCCCAACAACATCCTTTTCAACAGCATACCAGCTACTCATCTCATTAAATACAACATCTCTGCTTACTCTCAATTCACATGTAGCATGATTATAACATCTATAGCCCTTTTGCTCAAGGGAATACCCAATAAACACACATTTTTCTGCTTTTGGATCCATCTTGGTACGTAACTCATATGGCACATGCACATATGCAATACATCCAAAAACTTTCAAGTGAGACAAATTAGGTTTCTTGCTAGTAAACCTCTCCTCTGGCATTACATCATGTATGGTTGCACTAGGAGTCCTGTTCATGATATAAACTGCTGTAGACACAGCCTCAGCCCAATAGCTATGTGGCATATTCTTCTCTGCCATTAATGCTCGTGCTATCTTTGCAATGTGCTTGTTTTTTTGCTTAGCAACTCCATTTTGCTACGGAATGTATCTACATGTAAATTGTCTATGAATGCCATTCTTTCGCAAGAATTCAAAGAAGTCATTGGAGAAATATTCTCCCCCTCCATCTGACTTTAGGCACTTCACGTGCTTTCCTGTCTATTTTTCAGCCATAACTCTGAAATTCTAAAAATGAGTGAACACTTCACTCTTCTCCTTTATGAAGTACACCCAAACTTTCCTTGTGTGGTCATCAATGAATGTTACGTAGTACCTACAGCCACCCATAGACAGTCTTTGCACAGGACCCCATACATCTGAATGCAAAACATCTAGTACATTCCTACTCACATTTTTGTCATGTGGAAATACATGTTTTGTTTGCTTTCCAAATTGACATGCTTCACAAACTTTCTGCATACCTTCAACTTTAAATTTAGGCAGCCCTGTCACAATTTCTTTAGTCTGCATAGACTTCATTCTTTGCATATTTACATGCCCAATTCTATTATGCCAAATGTGTGTATCTGCAACAACTCTTGAGCCAGAGATGTAATCTTATGCCCATCGGCTGTCGCAAACCTAGTTCCTGTACACCTTGGAAGTATGTCTGAGAGGTAGCAAAGATATTAGAGGCTTCTGGCACCAGAAGAGGCGCACATTCATGCTCGCTATTCTTTTCCTCATCTATTGTTTTATGGCATGTTTGACACAGGTGGACTGCAGTGGATCGAATATAGTTGCTACCGATTCCTCTGCAAAGGGTTGCTCACGGGGGATGAACCTTCCACCTGCGCAGAGGTTAATCTTAACTATTTGATCTTTCCTCTGAATGTAGATGTGGTTTGTATCCCAGTCATGGATCATTTTTGTTTCCCTTGTGAAGGGTCATCCAAGGATGCAATCATATAAAACTGGATGTCCGGCTGAAGTTCATCATGCCACAAAGGTGTGGCGGAAGGTGGTTCCAAGGATCTTTATTTTTAAATCCTTTAAATGACTAATGGGTGTATAGAGTTGGCTTGCATCAGTGAGTTTTACCAATAAGGTCATATCATCCATGGTTGATGCCCCCAATTTTCCTAGCATTGTTTAGTGACAATGCTCACTCCTGCCCCCCATCCAGGATTGTAGTGACCTGGAGGCCATTAAAGGTTATGAGCAATGCATCATTGAGTTCATTTCCTTCAAAATATTGTCCGCGTTTATTGACTCTAACCATGAGGGTGCCAGTGATCGCATGGGGTTTAATGAGTTCATCTTTCTCGTTCTCATTAGAGCTATCTAACTCCACCGATTCCTTCATGCTTGCCCCAAGGCATCCCTCCATCCAATATTTCAAATCCTTCCATAGTCTTGGGCTACCTTTGAAACAAGGTGCCAATGGTGGGGATCTAGATATGTGAAGAGAGGAAGGAAGAGAGACCTACAATGTCTCGAGGAGCAGATGTTGTTCCTTGAGGAAGGTCACCTTGGCTTGTTCTCAAGCTCTTATTTGTATAGAATATTAGGATTTGGACCTCTGTATCTGTTCTTTTGAGATGGTCATCCCCCAGGGTTTTTTCAGCCAGATTCGCATTTCGAGCACTTTACGGGGGGCCACATTTCATCACTGAAGAAGGGGAAGAGATGATGATGCACTTACCCGTGTACCACTTCCTTTCCCTCTGAAGCTTCCTTTGCTTGTTGCTCAACTCCTTAGCCTGAACTAGGCTCTAATACTATGAAAAGATTGGGGGAAGGAGAGAGAGCTTGAGCTCTTACAAGCACACACACTTACACAACAATGGATAAGACACACACACAAATATGGAAGGTTGAAATCTTCTTCTCCTTGTTTCTCTCAAAAGAGGTCTAGAAAAGGTAAGTGAAAACCAACATAAATACTAGAGTACTATGTACAAGAAGTCCATAATGTGAACATGCTAAGTAAGTGAGCTGGCAAGATAGTATGTCATAATTCAATTGGACTAGGTAGGTCCAATTTTAGAATCACTTGCGAGCAAAGACACATCGTTGTCAGGCTACCAAATGTGCGTGGTGTAAATGTGGAACAGTCACCCAACACATGAGTGCGAGCTTGTGTTAAGGGTGTTGTTCCAACAATCTTTGATCTTGTGTTAATGAGGACTTTTTACACATTGATGGTACATGTTTTTTGTAACTTTGACTTCCTCACTTCTTAGCCTTAGGTTATCACATGAAACAACTGTATAATAACAACTCTATAATATTTTTTCTCAAAAGACATTATTCACCTATCCCACACAATCAAACAACCTGCTCTTCATAGATTGATTGAGGCACTCTCCCCAACTCATTATGGATGTTTCAATGTCATCCAAATAACTTTCTTAATGCATGGCCTTAAAGTAAAATTTATGTGATTCCACAACCTATTGTATCATTGCTCTTTTTTACACATGATGGTTTAATGATATGAAAGATTATGATTTGCCTATGGTACATTGAAACATGGACATAATTGGAAAGGAGTATATTTATTGACTTCATATATGATTCAATGTGTCTTCGCACCTCTCTCCTTATGGTTGAAGAGTAAATTTGTTAAGAATTTAAATAAAGTCACATGGGATTTCTCCTTGGTTTGTCACACATGATTTTGAGTCCATATTAAATTGAAAAGGACATAGAATGATTTAAACAAAATCAAGTTGTGAAATGGATTAGAAATAGCATCTTCACTCTTCACGGAGTAACATGAGAGGGAAAAGGACTGAACATAAGAAAGACCCCAAGATTTACAATGATTATAATGATGAGAAAGATCCCAAGATGTATCAAATGCCTTTTACCACAAATAAGATCTCTTGGTTATGGTCACAGCATGATATCCATAGAGGTTCCCCAAGTGGCTTTATTAGCTATAATACTTATCAAACACAAGCCCTGCAATCTTATCACTCTTATGCTTATATATGCTACTGCGGGTAGATTTTCCTTTGTTCATTTTACTAGTCCTTAGTATAAACCAATTCATGCCACTTGCCCGTGTTGATGTTCATCAATACCATGGTTCATAGACCCTTGCAATTTTTTGTTAGTTTTTTTTGTTGGATGATGCTAAGACAATTACTTTTCCTATGTTGATACAAGCACCTTCCCTCACTCCACATACATGGCTGCACACATCCCAATCCACAAAATGATCATCTTAACTTAAATTGGATTGAAAGAAGTCAAAGTGTTCTTCTCTGCCCGGACGAGGAATACAGAACACGGGCAAGAGTAAAGAGTCAATGTTAATGTGAATAGTTTTGATTTCCAAGGTTTGTTACTGCACAAAGTTCATGGGGTGTTTTAAGGAAAACCATCCAAAGCCTCCTAAGACAAAGTTTAGAAGCATCTCCCATTACCAAGGGTGTATACATACTTGTGGATTCCTTGAAATATTGGGGGAGTCCCACCATGGATGGTAGATATCGATGTCCAGACCCTTGGCATAAAAATAACATCTTCACTCTTCAAGGTGTAACGTGAGTAGTGAACATAAGAAAGATCCCAAGATTGATAATGATTCTAATGACAAAAAAATCCCACAATGTATCGAGGAATTAGAATGGATAAATCCATTCTTGCCATCAAGTTCTTTATAGCATTACATATTGCACACTGAGCGCTTGTTTTGCAAGATAGAATTGTGCTTCTTTTATTTGATGGCATATCTTAAATTTAAAGGAGCTTCTTTTCAATTCTAGAGGAATCTCTCTCTCTCTCTCTCTCTCTCTCTCTCTCTCTCTCTACACACACACACACACACACACACACAAAACACATGCACACATATATACATCATAAAAATATGGAGAGATCTTCATCTAATATTTGCACAAAAGTAAAATAGTAGACCTTCAATTTTCAACCAATGTGTAAGAAGTCCTTTTGCAACTATTATCATTTTAGTATTAGCTTTGTTTAACAACTCAATGGTTTTAATGTGTTCATTCAATAGCTAAAGTGATGATGAGTTCAAAGATAACGTCTCACATCATCCTAATTGATCAATGGCATATGTGCGTATTTGAAGGGTACAACATTATCGAATGCCTTTAAACCAGAAACAAGATTTGTTGATTTACGATCACACCATGATATATGTAGAGGTGCCTTGAGTGCCTTTACTAGCTATAATAATTGTCAAGCACAAGTTGTGCCTTCTTATAAGTCATGTGTTTATATATGTTAGTGCAAATAGCTTTTCCTTTGTTGATTACTAGTCCGTAGTATCGGTTGGCACTTATCGTGGTTTACATGCTCTTGCGATTTTTTGTCAGATGCCAATACAATTACCTTTCCTATGCGATGCAAATACCAGTTACCTTTCCTATGCTGATACAAGTATGTGTTCCTCCCTCCACAAACATGCATGCCCACACTCCAATGCAAAAACAAACATCTCAATTTGAATTAGAATCGAAAGAAATCGATAATTTGCCCCTCCCTCTACAAACATGCTTGCACACATCCCAATGAGAGACGAAAATCTCAACTTGAATTAAAACTGGAAGAAATAATAGAACTTAAACTCACTATTTGATAAAAATATATATATACAAGCGCGTCATGCAAAGCCTCTTTGCGGATTATTTGGGGGGAGCCACGATTTATGGATGCTTGATAATGCCGGTGTCCACGGACCGCACCCATGCGTATAAAAAAAAACCCAAATGAAAAATGGAGAGGGCTAGCGGGCACCTAGCTATGTAGAGGAAGGCCGACGAGCCCACGAGAGGCGTACCAATGTGCTGCTGCTTGGGTAGGGTTCACGAAATCGGGGACGCCGATGTGGCGGGCTGGGCCGAGCAGGAAGAGACCGAAATCCGCCAGATCGTCGCCCGTGGCTGGCTCGTTTCCCTTTGCGCTGAGAAAGGCCGAGAGCAGGTGTTGGTAAGCAAGAGAGCAAGCCAGCAACCACTTTCGATCGTCGGAAGCTCCGATCCCTGCACGTGCCGCAATCTCGTCGGTTCGATCAAGCACCAAAGCACCGTGCAGACGCTCCTGTGCCCACTTCCTTCTCTTCGACGAGCATGGCGAAGGCTCATGCGCTCGCTTAAGTGTGGACGAGAATGGGGACGCCATAGCCACACCAGGCTTGGATCTGGTCACGCGGCCGCTTTGAAATGTTCCATTACTTTCCTCCCTTTTATCTTTCTTTATGAAAGTGTCATCATTGTGAGTCGTGACTTGTCATCGGTTTCTACAATACGCACAAAATGAGGTCAAAGATAGTCTTGCTTTTAAATATATATATGAACTAGCTAGAAATCCATGCTTGAATGAAACATTTACGATGCATTACAATTTAGCATAAATTCAAGAACCAAATACTTAGTTTCTCCTTGGGTGATCAAACCACATCAATTGCATGGTACGCTCACATCTTTGCCAGCAATAACACAAGAACTTGTATTACAATCCTGATTCGAGCTTCACTTCTCCATTGGAAGCCCACTTTTCAATGGCTTTTAATTTGACTAAATTTAGAAAAAAGGCTATAAAAAAGATTGAGAGTGAATATTCTTGGGAATTACTTATGGTGTGAGCACCTAATTTCACTGAGATTGGACATGTCGCGGTCTTCACGATTACTCTAGCGGGGTGTCTTCATTGAGAGCTTGTGGTCTTCACGTTTTCTTATGTCTGGTTCCTAGTAGCGGGGTGTTTATGTTGAGGGCTTGAACCAATGCTGCTTCTGAAAGATCCCTGCCCACTCCACGCAATGAATTCGGGGGTGCTAGCAGCGAAAGTAGCACTTTTTGCGCAGGGCAGAGCCTCTCACTCGGGGCCTCGTCCCACGGATATCCGGACAAGAGACTAATCCCTCGATTCTTCCAAAAACTCGAAAAAATTTTCCTCACCCGGAAAGCACCGGCGATTCCTCCAGGATATTTTTATTCTAACGTAGTCAAGGTCATCACTAACCAAACTGACCGAACCCGTAAGTCACATGGTTAGATCAAGGAAAAGACTTGCACTTGGATCATAGAGACCAACGCTTTCTTCCTCATCGAGAGGCACACCCGTTGATTCTTTTCCATAGAAAAAGGACTGTCCGGGATTTACTTCATCTATCATATCATAACAGAATTGAGTCTCATTTTAGGGATCCATCAGTCCAGCCTAACCCCATCCAATCCCATAGGTTAGCCAACCGTCCAACCACTGTAATGATAGGATCCATTTAGAAATTTCGTTATGTTTTGTCTCGGGTACCAGGGAAAAGAGTTCCCAGGCTCCCTAGCCGGCGCTTCATGCAAACTTCAAGATAGTCACACCACTTACACACTCAATATGAAATTGCCTTTTTTACATTTTCAGTTGTCTTAATAGTATCACTGATCATAATCTTCCAAAATATCCGGTTGAATTCTAATTTCCAATCATTCCGTCATCGGTGTACCTATGGCATCATTGGTAAAACCAGAACGCTCACCACCTGTTCACTCAGGGGCCTTTTCAATAGTTCCTAGCTCATAGTACCCGGAAATATATTCACTTATAAAAATCCAGATGGACTCTCCATTGAAGATCAAGATCAACCAACATATCTATATAAAAGAGCCATGGACTCATCCGTTGTGAGGACTAGCAAGGTCAATCAACCAGATCCATACCCGAGTTCAGAAAACAACTCTAACACCTTGTTCCATTTTCTTCCTCGACGTATGCGTGGGTATCTTCAGCGACCCAAAGCCCGAGCATTAGGAATTTTTTGGACCCAAAGAGGGTCTCTTGGATTAACTTTTGATTAGGAATGGACCAATAGGAAGAGGGCTGGGCGCACATTTTTTACTTCTTTGACCCTAGGGGGCCTAGACTTTGGTTTGTTAATGGGACCTAATTACTACTCTTGTCCCCCTACCTCTTGAGCCCAAACTTAGAGGTCCCCCCACCTAGAATCGCGCAGATTAAAAACCCTAAAAATTAAAAAAATTTAATTTTTTTTCCCAAAAGTGTGTTTTCCCTCTCAAACTTCCCTCCAACATACTCTAGGTTTGGAAGCCCACTTTTCAATGGCTTTTAATTTGACTAAATTTAGAAAAAAGGCTATAAAAAAGATTGAGAGTAAATATTCTTGGGAATTACTTATGGTGTGAGCACCTAATTTCACTAAGATTGGACATGTCGCGGTCTTCACGGTTGCTCTAGCGGGGTGTCTTCATTGAGAGCTTGTGGTCTTCACGTTTTCTTATGTCTAGTTCCTAGTAGCGGGGTGTTTATGTTGAGGGCTTGAACCAATGCTGGTTCTGAAAGATCCGTGCCCGCTCCGCGCAATGAATTCGGGGGTGCTAGTAGCGGAAGTAGTACTTCTTGTGCAGGGCAGAGCCTCTCACTCGGGGCCTCGTTCACGGATATCCGGACAAGAGACTAATCCCTCGATTCTTCCAAAATCGAACTCGAAAAAACTTCCCTCGCCTAGAAAGCACAGGCGATTCCTCTAGGAGGATATTTTTATTCTAACGTAGTCAAGGTCATCACTAACCAAACGGATCCGACAGAACCCGTAAGTCACATGGTCAGATCAAGGAAAAGACTTACACTTAGATCATAGAGACCAACGCTTTTTTCCTCATCAAGAGGCACACCCGTTGATTCTTTTCCATAGAAAAAAGATTGTCCGGGATTTACTTCATCTATCATATCATAACAGAATTGAGTCTCATTTTAGGGATCCATCAGTCCAACCTAACCCCATCCAATCTCATAGGTTAGCCAACCGCCCAACCACTGTAGTGATAGGAACCATTTAGTAATTTGGTTATGTTTTGTCCCGGGTACCAGGGAAAAGAGTTCCGAGGCCCCCTAGCCGACGCTTCATGCAAACTTCAAGATAGTCACACCACTTACACACCCAATATGAAATTGCCTTTTTCACAAATTCAGCTGTCTTTAAAACAATCTTTTAATGAAACCATAGTATCACTGATCATAATCCTCCAAAATATCCGGTTGAATTCTAATTTCCGATCATTCCTTCATCGGTGTACCTATGGCATCATTGGTAACCAGAACGCTCACCACCTGTTCACTCAGGGGCCTTTTCAATATTTCCTAGCTCACCACCTGTTCACTCAGGGGCCTTTTCAATATTTCCTAGCTCATAGTACCCGGAAATATATTCACTTATAAAAATCCAGATGGACTCTCCATTGAAGATCAACAAGATCAACCAACAGATCCATATAAAAAAGACATGGACTCATCCGTTGAGGACTAGCAAGGTCAATCAACCATATCCATGCCCGAGTTTAGAAAACAACTCTAACACCTTGTTCCATTTTCTTTCTCGATGCACGCGTGGGTATCTTCGGCGACCCCCCAGAGCCCGAGCACCATAAGCACCCTCTAGGATCCTTCACAGGTCACCTAGCGCTTCACTCATAGGCCGCTTCCTTGGTCCCTCATCCATTGTACCAGAAGCTCACCATTTAAATCGAACCGAGGCTGGTCAAGACCTCGGTCGACCTTGCTATGCGAGACATCATCCATTGACTCTCCGTTAGCTGTTGCAACTTTATCACTTAGGTCTCCACGATCTCATTCACAAGATGGTCAAAATGCTTCCCCAACATTCTTGACATAAAATAGTCATTTAAAAATAGGTCAGTTTCTAATGAACTCTCATCTTTTCACATTGTTCCACATCATTTCTCGTTATTCCACATTCTTCTACATCAGTTCACATTGCTTAATCCACATCCAATCATATGTATTACCATCCAATCATATGTATTACCATCAGTTCACATTGCTTAATCCACATCCAATCATATGTATTACCATTGTCCTTCATCCATTCTCATCCAATCACATCATATTACGTCTCATCACATCTTTCCACATCTATCCTCATCACCTCATATATTCTCATCTACCCACATCCACATCACATCTTATCTCATCCATTCTCATCTACCCATATCCACATCACATCCATTCACATCTTATCTCATCCATTCTCATCTACCCATATTCACATCACATCCATTCACATCATATCCACATCACATCCATTCACATCTACCCCGATCCACATCACATCCGTTCACATCACCTCTCATCTATTCTTGATTTGCATTATAATCACTTAATTTAGAAACTTCTCAAGCTTGAGAGGGATTGAGAAGTAAAAACATTGAGAATAGTAGAGAAAAACCATAAAATTACAGTTTATCTCTTGTTTTTCCTTCCTTCTCTATCTTAGAAGAAGCCCCCAACCAATCAATTGGTTAGTGTGTTGAAAGAAAAGCTCCAAGGATGGTTGAAGAGAGAGAGAGAGGCTCCACTCTCTCCAAAAGTAGAGGATTTTTAAGGGATAATAGAAAATATCATTATTTTAATGTAATACTGGCATGGTATAGCTCACAGATTTTTTTACAGAAGACCAAGGATCTATTTATAGGTGAGGGAGGCCTCTAATTGGGTTCTAAAATTTTTTAAGTTCAGTTTGGCTGAATTTGGACAAGATTTGGACCTAGTTTGGCTCCCTTTTGATTTGGTTTGATCCAAGAGAGAGGAGAGATAAAAATACCACAAATTTATTGAATTAAAAACTCCACCACATGTGTGAAATAGGCACCTCCTTGAAGTATCCCCCCCTCTTTACCAAGGTGTCAAAAATGTATCATTATACCAAAATATCTCATTTTTTTATAATATCTCATAGTTTTTAACTAATAACCCTTGTACTCAGCCAACTCTTCATCTTATGTGGGCATTTACTCATTTTTGGGTATTTTCTTTTATCTTGACCCTTAGGCGAAGGTCCTTTTAGACACATTTTCAATTAATTCCAATTGCACAGTGGAAAGTTCTTTTTGAATTTCTGTTTCAGGGGAATCCATTTTTAGACACTAGGAGAATTTTTATATCCAAAAATATCTCAATTTTGGACTACCTCTCTCTAGACATTTTCTCTCTCCAGGCCAAAACAGTGTAAAACAGGATCTTGCTTCTATTTCAGAGGGGAATAATTACAAGAACAGAAGGAAAGGTTCTTACTCCTTTACACCTTAAAAGCTGGAGGGAGGAATCTTACATCCTACCCCACTTTAAAAAACGCGAGATGTCCTCATCTTGCAGTTGGAGGACAACTCTTTCCCTTAAGATCCCACTCGTTCTAGGGTTCCTTATAGTCTAGTCAACCCAACAGAATCCTAGGATAAAGATCCCTTCATATAGAACTCATTATCAGATAACAATTCATTCAGAACATATCATTCATATCCTTAACACAATAAGGGTCCATTAGACCAGAAATTCCATCTGAACATTCCTCCACGGGAATTTCAGTTATTCAGGTTTTCAATTTGTCATCCCTTAATTGGATCCACCGGGTCAAAAGTTAACAGTAGCAATTTGTCAGCACAATCTGCTAATCTCGTTATAGTGATTTGTTGAAATCATAATCATCATTCCAGTTACTAGCATCCTCACTGGGACTTGTCCCATTTATCCTCGTTGTGGCTTTGTTCAACTTTCGCTTCAATCAAAATTCAGGAATCATCATTTTTCAATCAAAATCCAAATCAACTCATCAATTCTCAACCAGAATTCTAAAATCATATCAACCAACATTCAAATTCATCATCTTGATAGCATTTTTGCTTATAATTTCAAGGTCTTAGACTTACTTGTATAAAGAGTTGCAGTTATACCCACGGTATGTACGGGTAGTCACGGTCCTTGGAATTATAAGGTAAATACCATCATATCTAGGCCTCAAGCAAGTGAGGGATTCCATACAATTATGGTACTTCCATCTGAAGACCCAATTACCAATTTATGAATTTTTATTCTGAATATCAATTTGTATGAATTTCATCACACAATTACAATCTTTTTCTGGTACTTCCTAAATTTTTGACATTTCTTGCTTCTTGGTTGATCCACTTTAGCTAATTCGCTCTGATACCAGCTAAAAGATCCCTGCCCGCTCCGTGCAACGTCTTCGGGGGTGCTAGCAGCAGAAGTAGCACTTCTTGTGTAGGGCAGAGCCTCTCCCTCGGGGTCTCACCCACGGATATCTGGACAAGAGACTAATCCCTCGGTTCTTCCAAAACCGAACCTAGAAAAACTTCCCTCGCGCCCAGAAAGCACGGGCGATTCCTCCAGGACATTTTTATTCTAACATAGTCAAGGTCATCACTAACCAAACTGATCCAACCGAACCCGTAAGTCACATGGTCAGATCAAGGAAAAGACTTGCACTTGGATCATAGAAACCAACACTTTTTTCCTCATCCAGAGAGGCACACCCGTTGATTCTTTTCCATAGAACAAGGACTATCCGGGATTTACTTTATCTATCGTACCATAACAGAATTGAGTCTCATTTTAGGGATCCATCAGTCCAACCTCACATCCATTCACATCTATGCCGATTCTCATCACATCTCATCCACTCACATCACATCACATCCATTCACATCACATCTCATCCATTCACATCTATCCCGTTTCATATCACATCACATCCATTCACATCACATCTCATCCATTCACATCGATCCCGATTCACATCACATCACATCCATTCACATCTATCCCGATTCACATCACATCACATTACATCCATTCATATCTATTTACATCACGTCACATTCACATCCACTCACATCTCATCGCATCTATTCACATCCATCACATTCATTGCATTCCCATCCCATCACATACATTCTATCCTCATTACATCACATCCACATCTATCCACATCATATCTCATTCATTCCATCTACATTACATCACATCCACATCCATTCATATCTCGTCACATCCATACACATTCCATCTCATTCATCCATATACATCCAGTCATTCACATGCACGTCTATTCATATCCATCAATTCATTCACATTCACATCCACATATATTCACATCACATCACATTTCATCAACATCTCATCACATTTACATCCTCATCCCTTTACACCACATATCACATCTCATCCACATCCACATCCACATCCATTTACATCACATCACATCCACATCCATTTACATCACATCACGTCCTTTCCCATAACCTCACATCTCATTCTCATCTCATCAGTTACATCCACATTCATTTACATCACATTCTTTCACATACACATCCACATCCATTTACTTTACATCTCATCCTTTCACATAACCTCACATCTCATTCTCATCTCATCATTCACATCCACATCCATTTACTTCACATCTCATCCACATACATTTACCTTATATCTCATCCTTTCACATAACCTCTCATCTCATCATTCACATCCACATCCATTTACTTCACATCTCATCCACATACATTTACTTTACATCTCATCCTTTCACATAACCTCACATATCATTCTCATCTCATCATTCACATCCACATCCATTTACTTCACATCTCATTCACATTCATTTTCATCACACCACATCCTATCACATCCCATTCACATCTTATCACATCCATTCACATCCCATTTACATCTTATCACATCCATTCACATCCTATCCCATCTTATTTACATCTTATCACATCCATTCACATCCTATCCCATCCCATTCACATCTTATTCCCATTTAGTAGCTTTTCCTACTTCGATACCGATAATGGGACTTTTTCTAAGTTTCTGCCAATTGCTTGGCCTAGATAAAGGTTCTTTTTCTCGACGGCTATTTCCATATTCTTTCTCAATTTCTCAATTAAATTATATTCAATATTCTTCTTTTGAATAAAAGAATTCATGGGATTTACAAAAATCAATTCTACCCATATTTTCCAATAATGCTCAAAATTCTACTTTTGATAAATACTCATAATTTGAATTATGCTAAAAATTTCTCTTTTTCCCATTTAATTTCTTGGATCTCAAATATCATGGGAATTCCTCTTTTTACATTTAATTGATTGAATTCTAAATGTCATGGGAATTCCTCTTTGATCATCAAATGAATTTATCTAAAATTCCTCTTTTCTTCAATAAAAATATCCATTAATTCAATATGCCAAGAATTCCACTTTTACTATTTAAAATATTGAATTCCAAATGTCATGAGAATTTCTCTTTTATCATTTAAATTTTTTTATGCATAGGATAAATTTATCCACGTTATGCAAGTATAAAAATGAATTATGTATCAATTTCTTAAAAAATTTTACCATAGCTCCACTGCTATTAAAATTATGATAATATAACTATCTTCTAAACTTAAATCCAATTTATGGATTTAAATGATAAGATTTTTTAGAAGCATAAAAGTATAAAAACCACTTTTTCTTAAACTCTAGCTTCACAAGCCTAGAGTTTGATTTGTGAATTGAGAATTTATTAATGAGAAGCATCATTTGAATAGAGAATTGGTCATAGGAATGACCATTCTTTTGGGGAGAGATAGATAAACATAAAAAGCATCCTAATTTAAGCATAAATGTAAGCATCCTAATTTAAGCATAAATGTAAACATTTCTTAATTATTCATTACAACTCTTAAGAAAAGGTTGATTTGCATTATAATCACTTAATTTAGAAACTTCTCAAGCTTGAGAGGGATTGAGAAGTGAAAACATTGAGAATAGTAGAGAAAAACCATAAAATTACACTTTACCTCTTGTTTTTGCTTGCTTCTCTATCTTAGAAGAAGCCCCCAACCAATCAATTGGTTAGTGTGTTGAAAGAAAAGCTCCAAGGATGGTTGAAGAGAGAGAGAGGCTCCACTCTCTCCAAAAGTAGAGGATTTTTAAGGGATAATAAAAAATATCATTATTTATATGTAATACCTGGCATGGTATAGTTCACAGATTTTTTTACAAAAGACTAAGGATCTATTTATAGGTGAGGGAGGCCTCTAACCAAGTCCAACTGGGTTCTAGAATTTTTCATTTTAAGTTGGCTGAATTTGGACAAGATTTGGACCTAGTTTGGCTCCCTTTTGATTTGGTTTAATCCAAGAGAGAGGAGAGATAAAATATCACAATTTTATTGAATTAAAAACTCCACCACATGTGTGAAATAGGCTCCTCCTTGAAGTCTCCCCCCTCCTTACCAAGGTGTCAAAAATATATCATTATACCAAAATATCTCATTGTTTTAGTAATATCTCATAGCTTTTAACTAATAAACCTTGTACTCAGCCAACTCTTCATCTTATGTGGACATTTACTCATTTTTGGGTATTTTCTTTTATTCATTGGACTTATCTCCTCCCCACACTTGTATTAATCTTATTAGTCTATAGGAACCTTAATTGGACCATAATCCAAAATTTTCAGAAAATCTTGACCCTTAGGCTAAGGTCCTTTATACACATTTTCAATTAATTTCAATTGCACATTGGAAAGTTCTTTCTGAATTTCTATTTCAGGGGAATCCATTTTAGACACTAGGAGGATTTTTATATCCAAAAATATCTCAATTTTGGACTACCTCTATCTAGACATTTTCTCTATCCAGGCCAAAACAGGATCTTTCTTCTATTTCAGAGAGGGGAATAATTACAAGAACAGAAGGGGAGGTTCTTACTCCTTTACACCTCAAAATCTGGAGGGAGGAATCCTACAGCCTATCCCACTTAAAAAAACGCGAGATGTCTTCATCTCGCAGTTGGAGGACAACTCTTTCCCTCAAGATCGAACTGGTTCTAGGGTTCCTTATGGTCTGGTCAACCCAACAAAACCCTGGGATAAACATCCCTTCATATAGAACTCATTATCAGATAAACATCCCTTCATATAGAACTCATTATCAGATAACAATTCATTCAGAACATATCATTCATATCCTTAACACAATAAGGGTCCATCAGATCGAAAATTCCATCTGAACATTCCTCCCACGGGAATTTCAGTTATTCAGGTTTTCAATTTGTCATTCCTTAATTGGATCCATCGGGTCAAAAGTTAACAGTAGCAATTTGTCAGCACAATCCACTAATCATATAGTGATTTGCTGAAATCATAATCGTCATTCCAGTGACTAATATCCTCACTGGGACTTGTCCCATTCATCCTCGTTGTGGCTTTGTTATCGCCTTTCAACCAAAATTCAAGAATCATCATTTTCAATCAGAATCCAAATCAACTCATCAATTCTAAACTAGAATTCTAAAATCATATCAACCAACATTCAAATTCATCATCTTGATAGCATTTTTGCTTATAATTTCAAGGTCTTAGACTTACTCGTATATATTGTCAGTAAGAGCTGCAGTTATATCCACGGTATGTACGGGTAGTCATGGTCCTTGGAATTATAAGGTAAATACCATCATATCTAGGCCTCAAGCCAGTCAGGGATTCCATACAATTGAGATACTTCCATCTGAAGACCCAATTACCAATGTATGAATTTTTATTCTGAATATCAATGTGTATGAATTTCATCACACAATTACAATCTTTTTCTGGTACTTCCTAAATTCTTGACATTTCTTGCTTCTCGGTTGATCCACTTTAGCTAATTTGCTCTAATACGAGATGAAAGATCCCTGCCCGCTCGGTGCAATGACTTCGGGGGTGCTAGCAGCAGAAGTAGCACTTCTTGCGCAGGGCAGAGCCTCTCCCTCAAGGTCTCGCCCACGGATATCCAGACAAGAGACTAATCCCTCAGTTCTTCAAAAACCAAACCCGGAAAAACTTCCCTCGCGCCCAGAAAGCACGAGCGATTCCTCCAGGATATTTTTATTCTAACGTAGTCAAGGTCATCACTAACCAAATTGATCCAACCGAACCCGTAAGTCACATGGTCAGATCAAGGAAAAGACTTGCACTTGGATCATAGAGATCAACGCTTTTTTCCTCATCGAGAGGCACACCCGTTGATTCTTTTCCATAGAACAAGGTCTGTCCGGGATTTACTTCATCTATCGTACCATAACAGAATTGAGTCTCATTTTAGGGATCCATCAGTCCAGCCTAGCCCTATCTAGTCCCATGGGTTAGCCAACTGCCCATAGCCAACTGCCCAACCACTGTAGTGATAGGATCCATTTAGGAATTTGGTTATGTTTTGTCCCGGGTAACAGGGAAAAGAGTTCCTAGGCCCCCTAGCTAGCGCTTCATGCAAACTTCAAGATAGTCACACCACTTACACGCCCAATATGAAATTGCCTTTTTCATAGATTCAGTTGTCTTTAAAACAATCTTTTAATGAAATTGCCTTTTTCATTGATTCAGCTGTCTTTAAAACAATCTTTTAATGAAACCATAGTATCGCTGATCATAATCCTCCAAAATATCCGGTTGAATTCTAATTTCCAATCATTCCTTCATCGGTGTACCTATGGCATCATTGGTAACCAGAACGCTCACCACCAGTTCACTCAGGGGCCTTTTCAATAGTTCCTAGCTCATAGTACCCGAAAATATATTCACTTATAAAAATCCAGATAGACTCTTCGTTGAAGATCAACAAGATCAACTAACAGATCCATATAAAAGAGCCATGGGCTCATCCGTTGAGGACCAGCAAGGTCAATCAACTAGATCCATGCCCGAGTTCAGAAAACAACTCTAACACCTTGTTCCATTTTCTTCCTGGACGCAAGCGTGGGTATCTTCGATGACCCAGAGCCCAAGCACCGTATGGTTAGCACCCTCTAGGATCCTTCGCACGTCACCTAGCGCTTCACTCATAGGCCGCTTCCTTGGTCCCTCATCCACCGTACCGGAAGCTCACCATTTAAATTGAACCGAGGCTGGTCAAGACCTCGGCCGACCTTGCTACGCGAGACGTCCTCCACTGACTCTCCGTCAGCTGTTGTAACTTTATCACGTAGGTCTCCACGACCTCATTCACAAGATGGTCAAAATGCTTCCCCAACATTCTTGACATAAAATAGTCATTTAAAAATAGGTTAGTTTCTAATGAACTCTCATCTTTTCACATTGTTCCACATCATTTCCTGTTATTCCACATTCTTTTACATTAGTTCACATTGCTTAATCCACATCCAATCATATGTATTACTATCGTCCTTCATCCATTCTCATCCAATCACATCATATTACGTCTCATCACATCTATCCACATCTATCCTCATCACATCTCATCCATTCTCATCTACCCATATCCACATCCAATCATATGTATTACCATCGTCCTTCATCCATTCTCATCCAATCACATCATATTACGTCTCATCACATCTATCCACATCTATCCTCATCGCATCTCATCCATTCTCATCCAATCACATCATATTACCTCTCATCCAATCTCATCCAATCACATCATATTATGTCTCATCACATCTATCCACATCACATCTCATCACATCTACCCATTCTATCCACATCTATCCTCATCACATCTCATCCATTCTCATCTACCCATATCCACATCACATCACATCACATCACATCCATTCACATCTTATCTCATCCATTCACATCTATCCCAATCCACATCACATCACATCACATCACATCCATTCACATCACATCTCATCTATTCACATCTATCCCGGTTCACATCACATCTCATCACATCTAGTCTCATCACATCTCATCTATTCACATCTATCCTGACTCACATCACATCCACTCACATCACATCTCATCCATTCACATCTATCCTGATTCAGATGACATCTCATCCACTCACATCACATCACATCACATCCATTTCACATCACATCACATCACATCCCTTTCATACCACATCACATCCATGCACATCTATGCCGATTCACATCACATCTCATCCACTCACATCACATCACACCCATTTCACATCACTTCACATTCATTCACATCTATGCCGATTCTCATCACATCTCATCCACTCACATCACATCACATCACATCCATTTCACATCACATCACATCCATTCACATCACATCTCATCCATTCACATCTATCCCGATTCATATCACATCACATCCATTTACATCTATCCCGATTCATATCACATCACATCCATTCATATGACATCTCATCCATTCACATCGATCCTGATTCACATCACATCACATCCATTCACATCTATCCCGATTCACAGCACATCACATTACATCCATTCACATCTATTTACATCACATCACATTCACATCCACTCACATCTCATCACATCTATTCACATCCATCACATTCATTGCATTCCCATCCCATCACATACATTCTATCCACATTACATCACATCCACATCTATCCACATCATATCTCATTTATTCCATCTACATTACATCACATCCACATCCACATCCACATTCACATCCACATCCACATCCATCCATATCTCGTTACATCCATACACATTCCATCTCATTTATCCACATATATCCAGTCACTCACATGCACATCTATTCATATCCATCCATCTACATTACATCACATCCACATCCATAACCATCCATATCTCGTTACATCCATACACATTCCATCTCATTTATCCACATACATCCAGTCACTCACATGCACGTCTATTCATATCCATCCATTCATTCACATTCACATCTATATATATTCACATTCACATCTACATTCATTCACATTCACATCTACATATATTCACATCACATCACATTTTATCCACATCTCATCACATTCACATCCTCATCCCTTTACACCACATCACATCTCATCCACATCCACATCCACATCCATTTACATCACATCACATCCACATCCATTTACATCACATCACATCGATTCGCATAACCTCACATCTCCTTCTCATCTCATCATTTACATCCACATTTATTTACATCACATTCTTTCACATACACATCCACATCCATTTACTTGACATCTCATCCTTTCACATAACCTCACATCTCATTCTCATCTCATCATTCACATCCACATCCATTTACTTCACATCTCATCCACATACATTTACTTTACATCTCATCCTTTCACATAACCTCACATCTCCTTCTCATCTCATCATTCACATCCACATCCATTTACTTCACAACTCATCCACATTCATTTTCATCACACCACATCCTATCACATCCCATTCACATCTTATCACATCCATTCACATCCTATCCCATCCCATTTACATCTTATCGCATCCATTCACATCCTATCCCATCCCATTTACATCCTATCCCATCCCATTTATATCTTATCACATCCATTCACATCCTAACCCATCCCATTTACATCTTATCGCATCCATTCACATCCTAACCCATCCCATTTACATCTTATCGCATCCATTCACATCCTATCCCATCCCATTTACATCTTATCACACCCATTCACATCCTAATCCATCCCATTCACATCTTATTCCCATTTAGTAGCTTTTCCTACTTCGATACCGATAATGGGACTTTTTCTAAATTTTTGCCAATTGTTTGGCCTAGATAAAGGTTCTTTTTTTTAACGGCTATTTCCATATTCTTTCTCAATTTATCAATTGAATTATATTCAATATTATTCTTTTGAATAAAAGAATTCATGGGATTTACAAAAATCAATTCTACCCGTATTTTCTAATAATGCTCAAAATTCTACTTTTGATAAATATGCATAATTTGAATCATGCTAAAAATTCCTCTTTTTCCCATAATTTCTTGGATCTCAAATATCATGGAAATTCCTCTTTTTACATTTAATTGATTGAATTCTAAATGTCATGGGAATTCCTCTTTTATCATCAAATGAATTTATCTAAAATTTCTCTTTTCTTTAACAAAAATATCCATTAATTCAATATGCGAAGAATTCCACTTTTACTATTTAAATGTTTGAATTCCAAATGTCATGGGAATTCCTCTTTTATAATTTAAATGTTTTTCATGCATAAGATAAATTTATCTAAAATAAAATATCCATTAATTCCAATATGCTAAGAATTCCACTTTTCCCATTTAAATGATTGAATTCCAAATGTCATGGGAATTCCTCTTTTATCATTTAAATAAAATTACCATAATTTCTTCTTTTCTTAATTATTTAATTATGCATAAACCTTAAAAATTAGTTTTCCATTGAATGTGATGAAAATCGTTCTTTTAGCCTAGGATATTCAATCCTAGAATATGGTAGGAAGTCCTCTTTTCACGTTATGCATAAGAATGAATTATGTATCAATTTCTTAAAAATTTTGCCATAGCTTCACTGCTATTACTGATAATTTTTAATATTTTTGAAAAGAATAAACTTAGTAATACAATTATGATAATATAACTATCTTCTAGACTTAAATCCAATTTATGGATTTAAATCATAAGATTATCATAATTTTAGAAGCCTAAAAGTATAAAAACCACTTTCTTAAACTCTAGATTCACAAGCCTAGAGTTTGATTTGTGAATTGAGAATTTATTAATGAGAAGCATCATTGGAATAGAGAATTGGTCATAGGAATGACCATTCTTTTGAGGAGAGAGAGATAAATATAAAAAGCATCCTAATTTAAGCATAAATGTAAACTTTTCTTAATTATTTATTATAACTCTTAAGAAAAGCTTGATTTGCATTATAATCACTTAATTTAGAAACTTCTCAAGCTTGAGAGGGATTGAGAAGTGAAAACATTGAGAATAGTAGAAAAAAATCATAAAATTATAGTTTACCTCTTGTTTTTGCTTACTTCTCTGCCTTTTTCATAGTTTCAGCTATCTTTAAAACAATCTTTTAATGAAACCATAGTATCGCTCATCATAATCCTCCAAAATATCCGGTTGAATTCTAATTTCCAATCATGTCGGTGTACCTATGGCATCATTGGTAACCAGAACGCTCACCACCTATTCACTCAGGGGCCTTTTCAATAGTTCCTAGCTCATAGTACCCTAAAATATATTCACTTATAAAAATCCAGATGGATTCTCCATTGAAGATCAACAAGATCAACCAACAGATCCATATAAACGAGCCATGGACTCATCTGTTGAGGACCAGCAAGGTCAATCAACCAGATCCATGCCCGAGTTGAGAAAACAACTCTAACACCTTGTTCCATTTTCTTTCTTGACGCAGGCGTGGGTATCTTCGGTGACCCAGAGCCTAAGCACCGTATGGTTAGCACCCTCTAGGATCCTTCGCACGTCACCTAGCGCTTCACTCATAGGCCGCTTCCTTGGTCCCTCTTCCACCGTACTAGAAGCTCACCATTTTAATCAAACCGAGGCTGGTTAAGACCTCGGCCAACCTTGCTACACGTGAGACGTCCTCCATTGACTCCATCAGTTGTTGCAACTTTATCACTTAGGTCTCCACGACCTCATTCACAAGATGGTCAAAATGCTTCCCCAACATTCATGACATAAAACAGTCATTTAAAAACATGTCATAATACAGTTTCTAATGAACTCTCATCTTTTCACATTGTTCCACATCATTTCCCGTTATTCCACTTCTTCTACATCGGTTCACATTGCTTAGTCCACATCCAATCATATGTATTACCATCGCCCTTCATCCATTCTCATCCAATCACATCATATTACGTCTCATCACATCTA
Source organism: Cibotium barometz (assembly GCF_041138505.1). Lineage (NCBI taxonomy): Eukaryota > Viridiplantae > Streptophyta > Polypodiopsida > Cyatheales > Cibotiaceae > Cibotium > Cibotium barometz. Next base: position 58,018,950 of record NC_141049.1, on the reverse strand, counting down.
TCCACATCTATCCTCATCACATGTCATCCATTCTCATCTACCCATATCCACATCACATCCATTCACATCTTATCTCATCCATTCACATCTACCTTGATCCACATCACGTCACATCACATCACATCCATTCACATCATATCTCATCTATTCACATCTATCTCGATTTACATCACATCTCATCACATCCATTCTCATCACATCTCATCTATTCACATCTATCTCGACTCACATCACATCCACTCAGATCACATCTCATCCATTCACATCTATCCTGATTCACATCACATCTCATCCACTCACATCACATCACATCTCATCCACTCACATCACATCACATCACATCCATTTCACATCACATCACATCACATCCCTTTCATACCACATCACATCCATTCACATCTATGCCGATTCACATCACATCTCATCCACTCACATCACATCACATCACATCTATTCACATCTATGCCGATTCTCATCACATCTCATCCACTCACATCACATCACATCACATCCATTTCACATCACATCTCATCCATTCACATCTATCCCAATTCATATCACATCACATCCATTCACATCTATCCCGATTTATATCACATCACATCCATTCATATCACATCTCATCCATTCACATCGATCCTGATTCACATCACATCACATCCATTCACATCTATCCCGATTCACATCACATCACATTACATCCATTCACATCTATTTACATCACGTCACATTCACATCCACTCACATCTCATCGCATCTATTCACATCCATCACATTCATTGCATTCCCATCCCATCACATACATTCTATTCACATTACATCACATCCATATCTATCCACATCATATCTCATTCATTCCATCTACATTACATCACATCCACATCCATCCATATCTCGTCACATCCATACACATTCCATCTCATTCATCCACATACATCCAGTCATTCACATGTACATCTATTCATATCCATCCATTCATTCACATTCACATCCACATATATTCACATCACATCACATTTCATTCTCATCTCATCATTCACATCCACATCCATTTACTTCACATCTCATCCACATTCATTTTCATCACACCACATCCTGTCACATCCCATTCACATCTTATCACATCCATTCACATCCTATCGCATCCCATTTACATCTGTATCCATAACTGGTCGTCGTCTCGCCGTGTGATGGGACTACTATTCACACACTCCTATGGGTCACCCGATCACATGGCAACACCCGTTGAGCTCTTTGGTGTTAACTATGGCACTCAGCTCAAGAAAGCTCTCCTACCAAAACTTGACACCCCCAATTAGCAAGCTCCCAACCAACTGGTCACGTGTCCATGTGGAACCAAACATCCACAACTCATCATCCCAAAGCACAATCTGATGTCAATCATCTGCTCCAAACAGCTGCTCCACTGGTACCTACCTGTACCCAATGAACTTGTACACATTCCATGCATCCTGTTCCCATCCTACAAAACTGAGCAAGTACCTGTGAACCTTGACAATAGCTCTTATCACCAAGTGACCTAGCCTGTCTTTGCATGAATGCCCATATCAACCTATACACTGAGCTCCCAAATCAATCCTTATCCTAGGGATGAAGACTCCTATTGCCTGTACCCTGTAATCCAGAAGGCCATCTACCTAGGGAATAGGAGTGGCTCACCTTGACAAGTAACCACATCCCCCTCCCAAAGTGAACACCCTGAGAACCTAAAGGAAACACCTATACAACAGCAAAACTATGCTGAATTGGCACAAAATCATAGACCCCCTCTGCTGTCGAGAAAGGACTAACTGTCTTCCATCCACACCTAGAGGATGTGAATCCAAGTGTGCACCCATGATTTTGAAAACTTTGACAAAGCAAAGATTGACAGAGCAAGGGCTCAAGGCCATGTGGGAAGGCACCATTCTTGAAAAGAACACATGCCTCTAGAAATACAGATGAGATAATGTAAAAAACGCTGCTGCAAAATAACCTCGGCAACACGTTTACCAAGAAAAAGAGAGGGAAGAGGAAAACACAACACCTTCAGCACCTCCTCTTGAGAAAAAACACAGTCTGTTGGGGGAGAAAAAACACAGTCTGTTGGGGGCTGATATTTACCTCTACTGGCTTCCCCTTCACCTCTTCATCACAAGGTCCCAGCACGTAGCTATAGGGGCTGCCCACAGCACCTTCTCCAGAAAAATGCAGCCATGCTGCCCTCCCTTAGGAAGAAACGTAGCCATGTTGCCTAGCACCTCCTTCAAGAAGAAACACAGATGCCCACCAGCACCTCTTTTGGAAAAAACCACAGCCAGGCTGGCTGCCCTTCACACAAGGGAAGAATATGCAGCCAATAGGGTACCTACTCTAGCCGCCCCAGACCTGTAGAAAATGTAGCCAGTAGGGGCTGCCCTGTACCTCCTCCAGCTACCCTAGACAAGACCAAAATGCTCCCTCCTCCTCTGTAACTAGCAGTATCAAAAAACGTAAAAATCCTTCTCTAAAAAAATGCTAGAACACCTTTTGTAGAAGAGCCTCAACCCGGTGCTTTGATACCATGTCAAAAGTGCGCAGCGGAAAGCGTGAGACATAGGCATAGAGAGAAAGAAAACAAATCTGCATAATGATGAAGAAGCAATGATACAAACAACCATGTGCAAGGGGTGGTCCCCGCATAAGTGAGGGCATGATGAGCAACTCCCCCCTGAGGGAGGACCCGGGCTTGGAAGCCCTTGTCAAGATGTTTACAAGTGAGTAAGAGCCTGGCCTTATATAGCCCCTATTGGAGTTGACCGACTAGCTCTAGAAAAAGATCCACGACTGATAAAATAAACATGTGAAAAATGGGTGGCCAACCCTACAACCAAGGGCCCTGAACAGAGGGAAGAATAAGGTGTTGCCCGAGAAAAATCTGGGCACCCCTGATACACAACTTGGGCACACTACCAGGAGATGAATAATGCTAATAAAAGATACATACACGCACACACACACACACACACACATATGTATATAATGTATGTATATATACATGTATGTATGTATGTATGTATGTATATGTATATATATATATATATATATATATATATATATATATATATATATATACATGTATGCATGTATATATATATGTATGTATGCATGTATGTATGTATACATATGTGTGTGTGTGTGTGTGCGTATGTATGCATGTATGAATACATATGTATATATATATGCACATATAAATGTTTGTGTGTGCCTGTGTGTGTGCATATATATATGTATGTATACATATGTACATATACATATTATATATGTATATATATATACCTACATACACACACACATATATGTGTGTATATATGTTTGTGTGTGCACGTGTGTGTGTGTTTACATACAAACATACATACATATCGATACATATATATATACATATGCATATACATGTATACATATGGACATATGTATATACATACATTTTCATAGATACAAATTGGAAAGACCTTGTATCATAGAAAAAGTGCGGGAACAAACCAATGTCATGGGGCTTTGGCCAACCGCACTCGAGAGCATAAAACAGCTTAACCGAAAAGCCAGTATCCCATGACAATTACATGGGCAAGGTGTGTCACTCACCTCGTGAATACTTGTGCTCGGGATTCTTGTAGGAGACATTGTTGCCATGCAGCCGCACTCCAAAGCTCCACTCCACCGCTGCCACCGTTGCACTCCAAAGGAAGCTCGACCCTCCTTACAGCTTACTCTCTCACATGTAAGCAGGCAAGCACACATAAGAGCTCACACAAGCAAGCAACAATATAAGATAGTAGATAGAGAAGAAGAGCACACTCTATTGAAGTATCAGAAGAGAATGAGTCATGAGAGTTACATTTTAGGTTTCGCACAGATGACCTCTAGGGTTTACACTCTTGGGCAGCCAAGTTAAAAGCCTTGTCCTCGGGCTCATTTGGCCATCTTATCTAGAGTAAACACCCATTCTAAATCTAGCACTATCCACCTAAAATCCCCCGGTGAGCCTTTAATATACAAGTGGTGCACACATGTAAAATATACGAAACATGGTTTTCAAGTGAATTCCACACATTTTGGTGCCTATGGTTCAAAGGTGGTGAAATTGATGTGGTGGTCGGCATCGATGCCATAGAGGTCTCTTGCAAGGGTTAACATACCCCCCTTCCTGCTGACTTAAATCCAATTTATCGAATTAAATCATAAATTTACCATAATTTTATTAGCATAAAAACATAAAAAGCCATTTTCTTAACCTCTAGCTTAACAAGCTTAGAGATTGATTTTGAATTAAGAATTTATCAATGAGAAGCATTCATTTGCTTAAGAATTAGTCATAGGAATGACTATTCTTTTGGGAGAGAGAGATATACATAAAAAGCATCCTAAAGATTAACTTTTTTATGATTAATCATTAAAACTCTTAGAGAAAGCTTGATTTGCATTAAAAACAACTAAATAGAAACTTCTCAAGCTTGAGAGGGGTTGAGAAGTGAAATCATTGAGAATATTAATGAAAACCATGAAATTACTTCTTACCTCTAGATTTGGCTTGCTTCTTTATCTTAGAAGGAAGCCCCCAACCAATCAATTGGTTTAGTATGTTGAGAAGAAAGCTCCAAGGATTGTTGAAGAGAGAGAGAAGCTCCAAGCTCTCCAAAAGTAGAGGATTTTTAAGGGATAATAGAAAATATCATTATTTTAATGTAATATTGGCATGTTGTAGCTCAAAGATGAAAATACAAAAGAATGAGGGTCTATTTATAGGTGAGGGAGGCCATTAACTAAGTCCAACTAAGTTCTAGAATTTTCCAGCTTTAGTTTGGCTGAATTTGGACAAGATTTGGACCAGTTTAGCTCCCATTTTGATTAGTTTAGCTCCCATTTTGGACAAGATTTGGACCAGTTTAGCTCCCATTTTGATCCAATTTGATCCAAGAGAGAGGAGAGATAAAAATATCACAATTTTTTTGAATTAAAAGACCTTCCCACACATGTGAAGGAGGCACCTACCTCAAAGGTCTCCCCCTCCTTACCAAGGTGTCAAAAATTCATCATTTCTCCAAAATATCTCATTTTTTTTCTAGTAATATCTCTTAATTTTTAACTAATAAACCTTGTACTCAGTCAACTCTTCATCTTATGTGACATTTACTCATTTTTGGGTATTTTCTTTGATTCTTTGGATTTATCTCATCCCAACACTTGGATTAATCCTATTGGCCCATAGGAACCTTAATTGGACCATAATCCAAAAATTTCTGAAAATCTAGACCCTTAGGCTAAGGTCCCTTATATCATTTTTAATTGATTCCTAATGCACATTGGAAAGTTCATTTTAAACTTCTGTTTCAAGGGAAACTATTTTAGACACTAGGAGGATTTTTATATCCAAAAATATCTCAATTTTAGATTATCTCTCTCTAGACATTTTATCTCTCTAGGCCAAAACAAGGTAAAACAAGATCTTTCTTCTATTTTAGAGAGGGGAATAATTACAAGAACAGAAGGGGAGGTTCTTACACCTTTACACCTCAAAAGCTGGAGGGAGGAATCTTACAAGCATGAAAGAGGCACAATGCTAGAATGATCTCATGCCTTCAATCTCTCTCAAGACACAAAAATATCCAAAAATATCTCAATTTTAGATTATCTCTATCTAGACATTTTATCTCTCTAGGCCAAAACAAGGTAAAACAAGATCTTTCTTCTATTTTAGAGAGGGGAATAATTACAAGAACAGAAGGGGAGGTTCTTACACCTTTACACCTCAAAAACTGGAGGGAGGAATCTTACAAGCATGAAAGAGGCACAATGCTAGAATGATCTCATGAATGCCTTCAATCTCTCTCAAGACACAAAGGGAGAGCTCTCAATAACACAAAGGGGATTGTGTCTTTACATTATGAGAAAATGCCTTATATACAATTGGCCCTTATTCACACTTGGGCGTCCAAAACTCACTTACTAGGGTGGCCAATATCTCATAATGTACAACTTTTATAGTGCCATTTCATGACACTTATTAATGTCCTCAATTGAGGATCATGTTTGTTAATCCAAAATGGGATTAACAAAACCCTTGGGTGCTCCATGGCTAGTAGCTCATTGCACAGAGAGCACACCCCTAGGCTGCACGACGCTGCACAAGGCTGTACCGCCAACTCATACTGCCACTCTGCGTCTGTATATTATACTTGTTGTACCTACAGTCGTGCCTCACAGCCCTCACCACCTTCCTCTTAGCACCCCTAATCAACCATCTCTCAGATAAGCCTATTTTCAGTCATCGCACCCTTGTGTGAGGAGAGGGCTTCCTTAACTCTTCTCCTTCCCCCCCCACCCCCCTGTGTGAAGAGACTTACAACCCTTACCCTCTTGCAGCAAAACGTTTTTGCCCTCTAGGACATCTCACAACCCCCCCATTTATGTAGACTTTAATAAGAGGTTTTTTAGCTTATATTACGTACTTACGTCAGTATAGTAATACAGGAATGATTACCCTCTTAGCATACAATGTTAATAGGAAAGATGACTTATAAGGCTAAATGAATACACAAACGATTATACACAGTGCGGCATGGTTAATGTTCCACAGACACTACATGAAACACAGACTGATTGATTGCTTGATTGCTTGATTGCTTGAATACACAGACATATAGCCTTTTAAAGAGTTACATAGTCGCAGGATTCAAACAGGCACGACCTCCCGTTTACACCCCTTGAGATCTAATAATGACCATTCATGTAGGTTACGCACTGCGGCTTTACACTTGCGGTCCAGACTCCATACTTGCGGTGTGCGGTCTTGCAGTGTGTGGCCCACATAACACTTGGCACGCACAGTGGACTGTGCAAACCCACAAAGAAGTGCTACAATCCGCAACAGCAACACTTCTACCATGGCTAATCCGCATCATGTTGATGCCTTCTAGAATTTGCATTAGAAGTGTTAGAGCTATTTCACGATCCTTCATACGTTGAACTTCTCGGAATAGGTCTTCATATTTCTTAGTAGGTATTGGACAAGCCTCTAGCCATTGCGATCTCGGTAACACTTACTCCTCCAATCCTTGAACACCAGCATGCACTTGTTCCTCTGTTGGATCCATCAAAACTATGCGCGTTTCCAGAGCTGTAGGGAAATTATGCAAAAGGCATATGCCTATCATAGTGGCGTGATAAAAATTTGTTGGCTGCATTCCACTGTGGAGGTTGAGGAGGCAAATGCAGGGCAAAGCTATGGGAGCACATCTCAAGATAGAAGCAGAGATTATGGATAACCTCCTTCTGCCTAACTGCAATGCGTTTCCTCTTTTGAATTGCTTCATCATGTTCATGAACTATCTTGGCCATATCTGCATCAAAAATATCCAGGGCCCTGTCTTCAGCAATCACCTATTTACCCCTATCACTCTGTGAAGCAGCAGCATCCGATACCTGTGTAGGAGCAAGTTCTTCAGGAAGACCAGACTCTTTTGCAGGCCTGTTTACCCCTACACTGCGCCATAGGGCAATCTGTTCCTCCCACTGCTACTGAGCCACTTCCAGGTGAAGAGTGACTACCAAGGATTCCAAATCTTCCATATTTATCAAAACATTGCCCGGATTAAGCATAAGATAGTTTGCTAAAGCGTCATTGGTGCATCGGCGACTGTTTGAGAAAAATTGTCATGAGCCTCTCGCACATTTTCTTCACTACTTTCTGCAACCTGTACCCTTTTCTCTAATGCATTGATTCTACTTTCCAACAAAGGTACATCAACAGCTTCCCCTCTTAGAATAGCATTATGTCTTTCCAAAGCTTGCAGCTGCTCTTCCAAGGCTTGCAGCAGCCACTCCGCCGCCTGGGTGCTAGATTGCGGCATAGCCTACAAAGAATGTGCTGTATGAGTCAGCAGTCTGGCACAACTTTCTAAATGATCCAACTGGAAAGTATATTGGTGGCTGCTCCCAAGGAAAAGGATATGTAGTTACTACCACCGCATCCGTATTATGAATTGCAGTCACATAAGTTGTTGCGGTCTCCGAGACACCGCCTGTAGCTGCATTAACCGGGCTAGGCTCTGCAGAACTTGTAATTACCAAAGCAACTAGCACAGTTGGTGCCACATATACCGTCATCTTTTGCCTCACTTTCCTCTATCGAGAGCATAAATGCCCTGTGGTGTCATTTCTAGACTGAACTGCACACCAGAGTAGATACAACAGAAATGAGTATCTATGATACAGACCCAACTGTGGAAAGTGGTGAAACAGATATGTCTCTAGGCACTTGGGAGACTGGTAGGGTATCATCATGGCTTGCTGTCCTCTGAGCCTCGCTTGATACTACATCTAGCATCACCGGCAAAACAGTATTGGTAAAGCTGTAGATGTTCACTTTATTCCCCTTCGCTGAGAACTATCGCCTGGGTGACTCGTGCCACTAGAGACTACCACTGTAACTTCGGCACTAATGGAAAAAGGCCCTGAAAAATGGCACATAGGGCACATGAAACCAAAAAATTGGGCTCCATCGAGAATAATATCTGTAAAATTTGTCCTATCTTAGAATTCACTATGGCTCCCCTTCTTGCAACCTACGCACAGACGTGCTGGGCTTCAAAACGAATCTTGTCCTTTAGAACTCGGGCCCAGGACACCATGCCATATTCAGATCTTCAAAAAATTCATATCTTGAGAGAAATAGTGTAAGTCTTGGCTTGCAGTCAAATTGCTTCTGAGAACCATCTTTAACAATCCCTAACCCTTGGATTGGTACAGCCAAACAATTTGTGTTCAGCCTCCATCTCCGATGCAGTGACAATCTAAGCATCCTGAATAGAACCATCTAAAGGCAAGGAAAGGCACTCCTGAATGAGTTGCATAGTTAACTCTTGAACTTCTCCATGGATTTCCACCATGTCACCACCTTGCAGCTACTGCAACAACAATTGATATGCCACAGGATGCACTGGCACCCGTGACGAATGTAGGTTTGCAAAAACCCGCAGACGCATGTCCTACAGCCATGCATCAATCATAGACAGCTCGAGGTTCTGAATAGGAGCTAGTAGTAGAAATTGTGTGAGAGCCATCTTGCTTGCAGATAGAGAAGGGCGTGCGGAGAAGGAAAGAACTCACAAAGCACTTAAAGGAGCAAGAAGATATGCGAGCACAAAAGTGAAAATCCAAAAATGGAATGTGCCCCCTTTCATATGCAACCACTCGCACAGTGGACCACATCCGCATGCAAACTTTTCCTCGAACTTTGAGCAATAGCTACCATTGTATCATTTTCCTCATTACTTGTTAAAGAGATCATCATGAGAGAGACATCCCCCTCTTCAGAAACTGGAAAAGGGCATTGAATGGGCACCGCCGCATAATAATGCCACAACCGAAACCCACTAACTGGAGAAGAGAGGACCTCACCCTGCAAATTTGCCAAAAAGAAGAGGTGGCCCACAAGGAGCATATATCCAGAAAGGACCGGGGACCACCGCAACTTCATCTTGCCTGGCAACTTCCTCATGTGAGTATTGAACACCAAAACTAATTGCCCCTTTAAAAAAATCTTTTTCTTCGAGTGCCGATCCACCTAACGTTTCCTCCGATTCTAGAGTTCCTGCGCCCAGTAAAAACTCCGCAGCCAATCTTCATCCAATGAACTCAAGACTCCCAGTCGATATGCCAAGGACTCTACTGGTAGCAATTTATCTTCCACCACAATCCGCAAACGCGGCACAACAAACTCGACCGGTGTAATATGCCAAAAGCCAGTTTGAAAGAGGTTAATCCAGTTGCTACCTTGTAAGTTGTATGGTATGCCCAAAGTGCTGACGGAATCTTAACGTCCCAATCCGTCCGATGCTTGTTGATGAGCTTGGTCAGAATGCACACAATCTACTTATTGGATGATTCAGCACAATAGTAGCTGCTCCTTGAAGTTTGGTATCAGCGAAGAAGCTATTTAACCGACATGTGAATCGGCTACCAGTTCAAATCTTCCCACATATCATACTATGGAGTTTCTACTTTTTCAAGCCGACTTCATCTTTCTTCCTACTTTGGTGTTTTTGCACCTCTTTTTACCCGTGGTGTCTTCGTACCTTTCTTCAGCCTCGGTGTCTCCATTGGCGAGGACTCTTAACATGCATTCTGTGGGTTCATATTTGATAAACTGACTTTGGGTGCTAGCCAATAGATCAGCCTAAGACTTTCTATCTCTTATTTCCGCGTGCCTCGCTGTCTTGCTGCTTTTCCACCTAGTTCGACACTTTTGTCTGTGCTTGGTTCTGCTCCTGCTATAGGTGAGAACCTTCTGCTTCCCCCTCTTATCTGAGGTCGGATCTTTCGTCACCTCCAGAGACTCAGGTTGCATGGATTGCATGGATTGTATGGCTGATGATTCGGCCGCCTCTGGTCGGCTTGACTTCTTCTGGCTTCTCTAGAGCTTGGATTTTGATGGCATTCACTACTACCACGGGTCCAGATGTTGAAGCCTGGCCTCCTTGCACTTTACCCTTGTGCTTCCTCCAAATTTCACATTCTGACTTGTGGTGGCCTGGGGAATGGCAATAAAAACATGTGAAAATGGGCCTTGGGGCACCACACACATCCGTGGAGGAAAATTCCCATAGGGATGGAATTGTGGTCAGTGGTATGGATCAAGTGGAACCATCGGCGCAGCGGGTTGGGGGACGGCTACTACCACGGGGGCTTGGATCACCAACTATGGAGGTGCTCTCCTCCCATTGTACCTGCATGCTTATGTGGTGTGACAAGAATATACATAAATAGTAATCTTACAAAGCCTTATAAATAATAGCCTTTACAATGTTTGGCTTACATCCTTTTATACTGCTCACTCGAAGTCCTAGTGCAATACAGAGATATTGTCGTGTTTTGAACACAACGGAATTATAGAGTAATGACCTATTAACTAGTGATAATGTGCACTGCTTCTGACATTCGGTGGCAGCACTTCAACTTAATGACTGGGTGGCAATCCGGCTACGGTTGTTCAACGGCTGGCCAACGGCCAACATGCGTAATCATGTATTTCTCTGTTAGCTTCTTGATCACTTCATTGAGGAAGTGGCTTCCTTGCTAACTATCTCAATCAGGCATCCAAATCTTGTCATGATAGTTTCATATAGAAACTTTGCCACTGACGATGCCTTAAAATCTTTCAAAGATAATGCTTCTACCCACTTCGTGTAGTAATCTATAGCCACTAGTATATACTTGTTTCTTGTTCTCTGAGCTATTAGCTTGGATGGGCCTACAAAGTCTAAACCGCATTTCTGGAATGGCTCAAGTGGTAGTATCAGGGTGTGAGGTATTTTGTCTGAATCATTTGGCTGCCCTATCCTTTGTCACATGTCACACTCCTTTGCAAATGTGTGGACATATTTCAATGTTATTGGCCACTACAGTCCTTCTTGGAATACCTTCCTTCCCATGATTTCTTCAAAAAAGTGGCCTCCACTGATCCCTTGATGTGCTCTGCCAGCACAACTTTCTATTCATGCTTAGGAATACACCTCCTCAAAATTTGGTATATGCTCATCTTATATAATTATCATGCCACCACCATGAACGACTTGCTCCAGAGAGTCACTTTTTCTTGTGATCTCTGGACATGTACTCTAGAAAAGACAAGTCAAAAAGGAATTGTAGCATCTCATCATACCAACTTGGTCTTTCTCCATCTATGATGAAGAGGTTAGCATATTGATGAAAAACGGGTAGAGGGAGAGAAGACACACACACAGGAGCAAACCCTAACCATAGAGGGAAGCCATCTCCCTTCTCACACAATGCATAAAGCCATAATCCATAATCTACAACACACACTATATGTGTTGTGTCCACACACTGCTAACCCTAGCTAATGTCCACACACTATGACCAGCTGGACGCAGTCATTTATGTCTCACACATGTTACTACCTAACATGCAAGCACATAGTGCTTGCATGTTACTACCTAACATGAAAGCACATAGTGCAACTGGCACAAGATGATATTGAGCATGAATCTCAACAGCCCCTCTCAAGCTCATGATGTACTTCCATAGATGAAGATGTAGATGAGCTTGGGCTATCAAAGCTCTCAACACTCCCCCTCAAGCTCATCCCATGTACTCCCAACATAGTACGAAAGTACTCAAACTTCTCCCTGCTAAGTGGCTTTATAAAGATGTCGACCACCTGCTCTTCAGTTTTCACATATACTGGAGATCCACTGTACCATCCAACACTTTCTCTATGACAAAATGATAGTGGACCTCTATGTGTTTGGTCCGTGCATGAAAAACTGGATTCTTGGCCAACTGTATGCTGTTCATGTTGTCACAATGAATGACAACCTTTCCATCAATAGGCTCACCCAAATCAGCCACCCAAGAGACTCTTTAACCATACTCCTTCACATGTAGTAATGGCTGCACCCCTGTATTCAGCCTCTATACTAGATAAAGCAACAGTAGGTTGCTTCTTGCTACTCCAACTCACCACTGCACTTCCAAATGTAAAGGCATAACCACTATTAGACCTCCTATCATATGAGCTACCTGCCCAATCTACATCTGTGTAGCCGTGTACATCCAAGCCTTTACCATGCTCATAAAGAAGACCATAATGTGCACTGGTCTTTACATATCACATAATGCGTCTCACTGTATCCAAATGAGGTTTTCTGGGGCTTCGCATAAATTGGCTTACTAGCCCCATAGCATAACTGAGATCCACGTGTGTGATAGTCATGTAAATAAGACTGCCAACCATCTTTCTATACATAGATGGATCATCCAACTCTTCATCATAATCAGCCCGCAGCTTTCCATTCTGCTCCAAAGGTGTACTCATTGGCTTACACCCTGTCATCCCATATTTTACCAACATGTCCAATGTATATTGGTGTTGCACTAACCATGTACTTGCATGGTCTTTGATCACTTCAATCCCAAGAAAATATCTCAATTCACCCAAGTCTTTGATATCAAACTGCCCACTCAATGCCTTCTTGACATGCATAACATCTGTAGCATGATCTCCTGTGACAATCAAGTCATCCACATAGATGACAAGTAAGACAATCCCATGATCTGTCTTCTTCACATAGAGTGAAGAATCTGTTGAATAAACCTAAAATCTAAGGGAGATAAGATATCGACTTATCTTATCACTCCAAGCACGAGGTGCTTGCTTCAAACCATATAATGCTTTCTTTAATCTGCATACATGAGTGGGGTACCTCGAGTGTACATATCCTTCTGGCTGTGCCATATAAACTTCCTCTTGTAAATCACCATTTAGAAATGCATTTTTCACATCCATTTGATGCATTTCGCAACCATTTGCTACAGCCATAGCAATGACTGCTCTCACTGTTTCCATCTTTGCAACTGGACTAAATGTTTCATCATAGTCCAAGCCTTGGGTTTGTGCATAACCCTTAGCTACCAACCGTGCTTTATGGCGCCTCAATGGAACCATCTGATTTGCATTTCACCTTATAAATCCATTTGCAACCAATGACATTTTTGCCTTGTGGTGGTAAGGCAACCAAATCCCACGTTTCATTATGAACCAATGCGTCCATCTCAACATCCATTGCCTTCTCCCATACATGCTTCCCAATAGCTTCTGTATAGCATGTAGGTTCCACATGCTTCACCAAAGAGGTCATATATGCGTAATGCATAGCAAAGTCACGATATGTCAACCTGTCAACTAGATACCTGACCCTTTGGGATCTCCGCAATGCATACGGATCACTCCGAACACCTGTCACTTGTAAGGTCCCTCCCAAGCCATGTATGTATGTGTCTCTTTTAATATAGATTTCAATAAGGAAAGAGAGTGTAATTAGAGAAGAGTGAGACAATAAGGCTAGAAACATTAGGAAAGTGTTAGAATAAAAATATTAGTTCCAAAAATCCTAAAAGAAATAAGAACATAAGAATAGTTCTATTGAGAGATAAGTATCCCCAAAAATAGAATTTTGAATTTAGGTGATAAGAGGTCATATTTAGAGTACTTTTACACATTTAGAGTCCATGCATACTAAAAATATGAAAAAACAATGCGTTTCTAAAGATGGGGCGTTTGTGGCTATATACGAACGTTTTTACCTATTCTGCCCGCGTTGGCTTGTAGACTAAATGCCTTCCCGTTCTTTTGAGTGGTTACATGACTATATTCTGAGTTTTTATCAGAGAGTTATGGCCGAAACAATTTGCTGTTTCTGTCAGGGTCTCTACACAGAGAAAACTGTGAGAAGGCAGCAAGTAGCCTCAAGGTAATCCTAGAGTTTGAGATGCATATATCCCTTCATTCTTATCTAATATCTCAAAAAATAAGCTTAGATTTCTATGGTCTTTCGAAGGAAGAGACCAAAACTCCATAGCTTTTCTTGTAGAAAAAGAATAGTAGACCGTAGTCCTGTAAGAGAAGGCTATTTTGCCATAGACCTTAGAAAGAGAGAAGAGTCACAGTATGAGTAAGAGAAGATAAAGCTTGGAGATTATTGGATGATTTCAATCAAAAGACAAGGTATTAGAAGACTCTATTCTCATATGTGAAGTTCTAAAGCTCTTGTTAATACGAGCAAAGACAACGATAAACGACAAATTTCTATAAGGTATATATATATATTGTTTTTCAATTATATATCATTCTTAGGGGTTGAGGTATGGCCCCGGCTTCTCTATTGATTGTTACAGTGATCTATTTGATTGATTTACCATTTAAAGTTTGTATTCTTTTAAGCAATAGCATATGCCTTAATAAAGAATGACTTATCGCAATCTCAAGTTGAAATGCTAAAATCTTTGTGAAAAAGATTATTTTCTTAAAGAAGGTGACATGGATCCTAGTCATATGGTTTAGTGAGTAAATGGATTGTTATCTTGGTTAAATTAAGGTATAGGTACAACTTCTCCCTGCCTTGACGTTGCCCCGTTCTTGTGCTTGTGTAGCCGGACGGCGGAGACATTAGTAAGGCCCGGAGTTGGCCCATGGTATCCCTCATACCATCGGGAGAATGAGGTTTGCCGATTGAGGCAAGTGATTGTGATGATGCTGCCTAGTTCTGAGGGCCCAGGCTAGTGCGGTAAATTAGCCCACCCTAGTGCGCAGACATCCCTCTGAGGGGCGGGAGGATCGAGCGATGGAGCCTGAGAGGGCGACAGGCCGGCTTGAGTCCTCACCAGCGACCGACGATGAGGTGTATGGTCCCGTAAGGTTTTGCCCAGCATGTGGAGGCTGGAAGGCCGAATTCTAGATCATCGGCGGTATAAAGGAAAAGAATAAGAGAGCCAGTTTGGCTTGTATGAAATTGATTCATGTTTAAACTTTGTTTTTATAAATCTTGTCTTTGGCATTATTGTATTGTGAAAAAAGGCTGTTTTAACAAACCTTGTGAAAAGGGTCTTAATTAAGGAACATGTTTATTTATGTCAAACAGTGTGGTAGGATTAATTAGAAAACAAATTGACGCGTGAGTAGGGTGGAAAGTGGGAGGATGGAATGCCCCGACGGCACCATCCTACGGACGGGTGGACCCGATTAGTCGGGTAGCTTTCCAACAGATTAAGTGAAAGCCCTAGTACACTAGTTAGGTTCTTAGGTAACCCTATTCTAGAAGACTAGGTCAGCGGCTGTGCCTTGCATGGATGAGGAAAAAAGCGTTGCCTCTAGAAATCAAGTCTAGTAGTTGCTGATAAATTATCCTATGGGTGATTTGACTTTTAGAAGACCACGCTCCCCTTGCGGGATAGAACTGGGTCTTACTTATGAATTGTATCCTTGAATCTCTACATGGTCAAGGTGTCGATGAGTAGGAAATTTTCTCCAAGATAAGACTTAGTGGACTATCTTAAGTGTTTCCCCTATTTTTGGAAGGGGGGAACCTTACATCACTCTAGAATGTGGAGGCACATATCTATCCTGCCTTGCACCTGGTGTGTGTAAAACTGGTATGCCAAGTTCCTCATCCAAACTTTCTGAAATTGCTCATAACCTGTACTGCCAATTCCTTCAACCTTCTTTTGCCCTTTATCCACAGCACTACTCCCAGTGCTCACACTCTCATGTCTCAAGCATCCTGACCATGGACGTATAGTGCTACTCTTAGACTCTGCTGGCCTAGACATAGAAATAGAACTTGCTTGTGGCAAGTTCACATGCACATCAGCATCAACGAAATCAATGACACCCTCATCCTTTGCCTTGTACCAACTAGCAAGTTCATAAAACACCACATCTCGTGAGATAACCACTTGCCTAGTTTGTGGATTGTAACATTTATATGCCTTGCAATCCTGTGCATACCCAACAAAAATGCACTTTTCTGCCTTAGGATCCAACTTCCTCCTTCTCTCATCAGGCA
Source organism: Cibotium barometz (assembly GCF_041138505.1). Classification (NCBI taxonomy): domain Eukaryota; kingdom Viridiplantae; phylum Streptophyta; class Polypodiopsida; order Cyatheales; family Cibotiaceae; genus Cibotium; species Cibotium barometz. The sequence continues at coordinate 58,002,547 of NC_141049.1, read as the reverse complement.
CATGTACATAAGCTATGCAACCAAACACTTTGAGGTATCCAATGTCTGGCCTAAAACCTGTAAGTCGCATCTCTAGCGTACTTCCATGTATGGCTGCTGTGGGTGTCTTATTAAGTACATACACCACTGTGGCACACGCTTTTGCCCAATAATAATCTGGCATGCTCTTTTCATTGACAATCACCCTGGCTACATCATAAATGACTCTATTCTTTCTCTCATCAGCAACACCATTTTGCTGAGGTGTGTACCTGCAAGTTAACTGCCTTCTTATGTCATGCTTTCTCAAGAAATTCTCAAAAGCATGTGAGGTGTATTCACCATCTCCATCTGTCCTTAAACATTTTATCCAAGAGCCATATTGCTTCTCTACAAAAGCTTTGAAGTCTATAAACTTTCCCAACACTTCACTTTTCTCTCTGAGAAAGTAAATCCAAGTCATTCTGCTAAAATCATCAATGAATGTCACATAATACAAGTTGCCTTTAATGGATGGGTTTTGTGTAGGACCCCATACATCACTATGAACTATCTCAAGTGGCCTGCTACTCATGTTGCCTTCTTTAGGAAATGGCAACCTTGCTTGCTTTCCAAACTGGCAAGCATCACAGACAAGCATATTCCCATCATACTTGAATCTAGGCAGCCCACCTATAATGCCTCTTGCCTGCATGTTCTTTAACCTTTGTATGTTCACATGTCCAAACCTTTTATGCCACATGTTAATGTCCTATACCACATTTGGGATTTTAGAGAACATGGTTGATTTCAACTCAGGAATCCCAACATCCAACTTAAATAACCTGCCTTCTTTCTTGCCTTGACTCTACATCCATTTTTGAAATCCTCAACGAAGCATCCATGCTCGTTGAAACGAACCTGTAAACCTTGTTCCATAATTTGACCAACTGAGGCCAAACTTTTTGTAATAGAAGGCACATACAAGACATCTGCCATACACTTTGTTTCACCATTGTGCATCACCACCACTGGTACACTTCCAACATGTGTGATAGCATGTTGGGTATCATCTCCTGTCTCCACATAGCCTTTCACATCCATAGGCTTCATATGCTCAAACCATTCGCCATGACAAGTCATATGGTTTGATGCTCTAGAGTCCATATACCAAGTATCATCACTGTCACCATTTGTCATCATAGATCCCACAACATGTTTCATGGCAAACAAGTGATTTGCACTGCCATCATTACTGCTTGATGCATAATTTCCACCATGTTGTGCTCTACCCCCTCTCAAATCATTTTGTTTGCGGAAACAATCACGTGCCATATGACCAAATTTCCCACAGTAATGGCATTCCACATTTTGCATAGATGTTTGTTGAACTTGCCCATCAGCGTCCTCCTCTACCACGAGGATTACCTCTGCCTCTCTAAGGTGTATATCCATGACCAGCTCTAGCACCATATGTAGGTTGAAAATTCTGTTGTGATGACCTATCCTGCCATCCACGACCACATGATGCAAATCTCCCCCTGTCTCTAAATCCCCTTTGTGAATAGAAAGCCTGATTTTTGCCATTATCATTTTAAAACACTCTGGCATTGATGACCATGGGTATTGTCATCATCATCATATCTTCAAATCTATTTGGATATCATCACCATCATCATATCATCATATCTATTTTATTACGCATAGGTTTTCCTCCTTGCCACGTGTCACTCTCTCTAGAATCTCCACTAATCTATTCTATTAAGTATAACTTTCTCCCTATTACCATGTGCCGTTCTGTCTAGCCATCTCCCTTTCCACGTGGCCAAAGGAGAGGAGGGAGAGAGACAAGGACAAAAGGGGAGCCTCTTTCTCAAATTTAAATTTTCTCATCTCATGTCATTTCAATTTTTGAAATGAGAGAAAATAGGAGCCTCCTTAAAAGGTGAGCTTCATGATGAAAACTTCGTGTAGGTACATCTCTCTTTCTCTCTATGTAAAATGCATTTATTTAAGAGGTGAGCACACCTCACCAACATCCCCACCATTAAAATTTAATCTAAATTTTATTTCATTATAATTATGTGTGTGTGTGTGTGTAAAATTATTTATATGAGAGAGAGAGAGAGAGAGTTCCTGACAAACCGATTGTTTTTCACTTATGCTTACTATACTCTTGGCTAGGGGGACAAGCTAGGAACTTGGTATTAGCGCAGGTATCCTTTATATATTTTAGAGATATGATGCTAGACATATTAAAAGAACTAAGGAGTGATGAATATGGCACTATTCTCACCAGTTATGGTAGTTTCAGAGGTGTAAAAATCATCTTTGGCCCTTAACCCTTGTATTGAGGATGAGTCATCCCCACCTCCTATGAAAAGGCCGTCTCTACGCCTCCTGGAACTCCTAACTCTTTTACCTCTTTTCTCACCCCATCTACCTCCTCTAATAATAGTTACAACAAGGGTAAATTTAAATCCTTTATTGGTAGAGGGAGAGGTAGAGGTCTACCTATCAAAAGCCTTCAAGAATTCTAATCTATAACTATGGTTTCAAATGATAACTAGATTGATGGGGAAAAGAACCTTATGTACTATTAATGAACCATCACATGAGTCTTTGTTCATTGACTCTTTATCAATAGACTTTTGATTTCATCCCAAGGATGTGATAATGGCTGCCTTTAATTCAGTTTTACATAGTTGCGATGTGATTAAAGATGTTTTAAGTGTTATGCATGGTAAAAATCGAAGAGTGTTGAATACACATGATTATGAACATGGGTTCATTCTAGCCTTGATCATCACTCTATTTAGGCTACATCTGTTATAGATGGGTATGAGTTGCCCAGCCTAGGGCACAAAATAGATTTACAACTATCCTTTGAATCTCTGCACAGTCCAACACCTTACCCTCTTTAACTTGAGTCAGCTATTCCTATGAAATGTCTTCTTAGGTCATATTTGACTCTAAGAAACCAAGATCTTCAACCATATCTCCTCAGCTGGCCTTCTGTAACAACCTGATGGCTTCAACTGAGCCTAGCCAACTCTCAACTGACCACTCCTTGATTGAAATCTGATTCAGCTAACTGCTGCTACTGCTGACCTCTGTCACACAGACTCTTGTCCTCCAGACCCTAAGATTTTCCTCCAAAACTAGCAATCATCAATCCTCAAATCTATAACTCTAGAACCCTACTGAATATGTCAGTTGTCCTCTACTGACTCTTATTTGACGTCTAAATAAAGAGATTTAGCTTATTCAACTATTCAAATCTCCTCACCTTTGTGTCCTTGTTGTGAAAGGACACAAAGGTGAGGAGATTTGAATAGTTGAATAAGCTAAATCTCTTTATTTAGACGTCAAATAAGAGTCAGTAGAGGACAACTGACATATTAAGTAGGGTTCTAGAGTTATAGATTTGAGGATTGATGATTGCTAGTTTTGGAGGAAAATCTTAGGGTCTAGAGGACAAGAGTCTGTGTGACAGAGGTGAGCAGAGCAGTTAGCTGAATAGATTTCAATCAAGTAGTGGTCAGTTGAGAGTTAGCTAGGGTCAGTTGAAGCCATCAGGTTGTTAGAGAAGGCTAGTTGAGGAGATATGGTTGAAGATCTTGGTTTCTTAGAGTCAAATATGACTTAAGAAGACATTTCATAGGAATAGCTGACTCAAGTTAAAGAGGGTAGGGTGTTGGACTGTGCAGAGATTCAGAGGATAGTTGTAAATCTGTTGTGTGCCCTAGGCTGGGCAACTCATACCCATCTATAACAGATGTAGCCTAAATAGAGTGATGATCAAGGCTAGAATGAACCCATGTTCATTCTAGCCTAAATAGAGTGATGATCAAGGCTAGAATGAACCCATGTTCATAATCATGTGTATTCAACACTCTTTGATTTTTACCATGCATAACACTTAAAACATCTTTAATCACATCGCAACTATGTAAAATTGAATTAAAGGCAGCCATTATCACATCCTTGGGATGAAATCAAAAGTCTCTTACCTCACTTTAGCTGACCTTCAGATATCCTCTGAATCTTTGCTGATTCTCTAAAATGGCTTCTCTTGTCAGATATGACTCTCAACAACCTTGATCTTCAACCTTATCTCCTCAACTGACCTTCTCTGATAACATGCTAACCTAAACTAGCCCCAGCTGACTCTCAGTTTAGACTGAAATTTGATTAAGCTAACTACTGCTGACCTCTGTCAATCTCCTATCCTCCAGATCCTCAGATTTCCCTCTAGAACCAACAATCTTCAATCCCCAAATATGTAGCTCTAGAACCCTACTAAACATAATAGTTATCCTCTACTAACTCTTATTTGACTCTAGTTTAAATAAACGAGTTCAGTTGATTCAGATCTCCTCACCTCTTTGTCCTTTGAGACTCACAGACCTTCAAACACTTCAAATCCTGTAACGATTGAATACTGCAGTCTCTTACCTCAATTTAACTGACCTTCAGATGTCCTCTGAATCTTTGCTGATACAGTCCGACACGTTATCCTTCTCAACTTAAATGAGTTGATCCTCTAAAATGGCTTCTCAGGTCAGATATGACTCTGAACAACCCTGATCTTCAACTCTATATCCTCAGCTGACCTTCTTTGATAAACTATTGACCTAAACTCACCCTAGCTGACTCTCAGTTGACCACTACCTAACTAAAATCTGATTCAGCTAACTAATACTGACCTATGTCAGTTTCCCATCCTCCAAACCGTAAGATTTTCCTCCAGAACTAGCAATCTTCAATCCCCAAATGTCTAGCTCTAGAACCCTACTGAAACTATTAGTTGTCCTCTACTAACTATTATTTGACTCTAGATGAATAAACTGATTTAGCTGATTCAGATCTCCTCACCTTTGTGTCCTTTGACATTCGTAGACCTTCAAATATGTCGGATCCTACAAAGATTGAATAGTACAGTCTCTTACCTCACTTTAGCTAACCTTCAGGTATCCTTTGAATCTCGGTTGATACAGTTCGACACCTTACCCTCCTCAAATTAAATCAGTTGATCATCTAAAATGTCTTCTCAGGTCAGACATGACTGTGAACAACTCTGATCTTCAACCTTATCTCCTCAATTGACCTTCTTTGATAACCTACTGAGCTAAACTGACCCCAACTGACTCTCGACTATAATCTGATTCAGCCAATTGTTGCTAACCTTTGTCAGATTCTTATCCTCCAGAACCTCAGATTTTCCTCCATAACCAATAATCTTCAATCCTCAAATATCTAGCTCTAGGACCCTACTGAATATGTTAGTTTTCCTCTACTGACTCTTATTTGATGGAGGTTTGACTAAATTGATCCAGCTGATTCAGCTGGTTGAGATCTCCTTATCTCTGGTGTCCTTTGACACTCGTAGATATTTAAACACTTCATATCCTACAAAGATTAAACACTACAGTCTCTTACCTCACTTTAGCTGACCTTCAGCCTATGATGATTGGATGAGTCCTATCTTGTATAGTTGATTGATCTGACTCAGATCTTTCCACTTATAATATAAGTTCTGTACACACAATAATTAAACATGGTGACTAGTTGTAGGAACTTGGTCTGATGCTACTTGGGCTATTGGTTGAAGTACTGGTTATGCTATTGATTACTTGGGCTACTGGGTGAAATACTGAATAGGTGTTGATTATAGAATTTTTTAACAAAACTATAATACAGTAGCAGATGGGGCTACTGACCTTGGCTTAAAATCTGATAACAGGTTAAATAATATCTCTATGGGCTTCTTTTGAGCTCTTTATACTGTTCTTAAAAAATTATGTTGACTGCTGGACTGAATGAGCAGTGTTTCCATATGATGGTTGGTCTTAAAATAACTAATGTTGAAAGCATTTTAATGCTACTCTGCAACATGAACATAACCTCTGAGGCAATTCAGACTGGGCTGAACACTGAATAATTAATGTATAAGGCTTCATTAGTAGGTTTTGCCTCTATATAAATACCACAAGATATGTGTGCATGGCACTATAATGAGGGGTTTTGGCTTGCAGATTGGGCTGGTCCCATTTGCTATGTTCATCAGTGATGTGACTTGTTGTATATTTAGAGCACATACATCCTTATGAAGTCTACAGGGTGTTACTCCTGATAAATAGCTCATCACAAATTGATTGTAGCAGGGGGCTGGCTAGATATCTTGGTCTGCTCTCACACTGAGAGGGGCTACTCTCTCCTTATACTAATGGATCTTGATTTATTCAGATCGGCCTCAGATTTATTCAAATCAGCCTCATATGATGTCAAGTATTAAACATGATGACTTAAAATATTCATAAAAATCTTGATAAATGTCTATTTTTTGGGTTATTACATAACAACTTGATCTACCAGAGGTCATAGTTACCTAGACTTACATAATCATGCTTGGCTAGGTTGTTTGTTTAATTGTAAGGATAGGGTGACATCTATAACATGTGGATAGGTCCATTGACACTTGTAATATGCATTTAAGCTAACAAAATGTTTTGTCTGTTTGTATGGATGCAGGTAACAGGACCTACCCTCTTTTCTCTTGCAGTTAATTTCAAACAAGCTTCCTTGGCTATTTTAACTTTACTTCCACTAGATGCGACTTGTCATCATTGACCCTAAATTGTACATGACTCATAGTTGAACTTGTTTCATGTATAACATTTCTCTAAATCAAGATGGTATGGCTTTATGAATAGTTTTGTCTATTCATCTGTGGATATTGTATATGTTTTAAAGCAGCAACACACACACACATGCACGCATGCATGTGTACACTCCCTCTCTCTTCTCACACTCTCCCACACATAGAAGCTCTCTCTCTCTCTCTCTCTCTCTCACTCACACACACACACACACACACACACACATGTAAATATATGTTTTAGATACATATACCTATACATAGACACATATACTTATACATACATTTATACGTGTATTTAAATATACTTATACATACATATATATGTGTATTTAAAAATATAAATACACACATACACATACATAATTTCAATTAATTTTGATTAAATTTTAATGTGTGGAGAATCTTGCAAATGTTTGTCTTGAGTTTTCACTTCCTCCCTAGAGGTCCACAAGCACACAACCTAGAAAAAGAAGTGCCCAGTAGGGGGATGCTTTGAGGAGTATGGATGACATCCCACACAGCTGTCACACACAGCTAGGAGAGAACTTGATGAAGTAGGTTAGTGGTGGACACACTGTCTACATCTTAAAGAAAGATTAATCATAAGGTGGAGCAAAATCTCCTTTACTACATAGGGTCATGTTATCAAGCTGTTGTCGATCTAGCCATAGTCGCCCACCTGGAGCATATTGGGCTCAGCGAGCTGCCAACTTTGGAACCCTGGGGCCCAGTCCTTTTCAATTACCTCTACTTCATAGAGACTTATGATGCACATGATGCAACTAGACAAGTGTTGGATGCCACATGACAGACCCAGATAGTTCACCTAAGTCTTTACATGGTCAAAGATGCCCTATAGCTCTCGAGGATGGAACAACATCCTCCTCTTTGAAATTTTGCATATCCGCTGACTTTCCATTTGAAACATAATGCTCTACTGATTTCTGACTAATCTGCTGCACTACTGACTTTTTGCTGATCTGACTTCCTATCCATTCATTGAAATATTGCTTCCTCCGCATTTTGAAAATCGAACCATACTCCCTTGTCAAGCTGAATGAAAGAAACTTGATTGGCAAATTAGACAACACTTCTGGAACACTTGAAAATTTCACCACATAATTCTGCCTTGAATCCGATCTAATCTTCCACACCTGTTGTGACATAGTCAGATTTGTAAAACTTGCTTCACATCCATCAAATATCTACACTTGACATCCTCCAAGTTGAATGCTATCAAAACAACCTTTGTCAAATAAATATGAACCCAAATCTGCCAAATAGTCAATTTGATCACCAACTTTCTTCACAATGAAAACATATTTAAGATTAGATTGAACCTTTGATAGCAAAATCAGAGATTAAGACACTTCAAAACCAAAACTTTGACCCTCAACAACTTTTGCAACTTCCCATTGATAAATTTGGCATTCCGCTTGAATCCTCCAACCATCAAAATAAGCCTCAATTAGCTCCTGTAGGTTTATTTGGCCATCTGCTATGAAAATGTGACACCAATATGCAAGAAACCTACTGAGATGTATACAAACCAAGTTTACTCTGAAATCTGAAAATTCCATAAAAATCAGGCAAATAATCCGCATATAATCCTCTACAATCCTTTGAGCCTGTTTAGATGTGATCTGATCCACAAACCATAAAAACTGATCACTATGCATCCTCTAGAATCCTCTGAGCCTGTTTAGATGTGATCTGATCCACAAACCATAAAAACTGATCACTATGCATCCTATAATGCATTCTTCGTTGCCCAATCAGCAACTTCAAAGTCTGCAACAAATGAAAATTTGAATTCTGAATCCTCCTCCCTGCACTTCCCAGTCTCTGATCTGAATCTCCTTGAAAAGAAGAAGTTTCTAAATACTTCCAAAACATGGGGTGGAATTTTCTGAACACCTAAACACCTCGCAGAATTTTTGTCGAATCATTCGGTAAAATCTTTTTCTGAAAATCCTCTTGAATCTGATTTAACACTTTTGCATGATCTAAGATTGGATTAGCAATCCTCAGACTATACTCCACCTTTGAAATAGCATATTTCAGCTGTTTTGTCCTCTGCAAAACTGGGTACAAGTCCGCCTTGACAATCAAAAAATCCTCCAAGATCTGTTTTTTCTGTCTAAAATGATCTGACATTAGTTCTGAACTATACAAAGTGTCATCTACATATTTCACACCTTTGTGCATTTTTTCTGAACCTGATGGAATTTCCTCCTCAACATCCTTTGAAATTTGACTCTTAAACAGTGAAATCTGATTTGAAAACAGTGAATTCTGATCACATTGCACCTTGTAATGCATTCTTTTAAACCCAACTTGCAACCACAAAATTGGAAACATATGAAAATCTGAATTCTGACAACCCGTCGTCCACATCTGACAACCCATTTTGTAAGAATCCACTTCTATTGGCTCATCAGCTTTAAAACACACATCCTCTGACAAAAGTATGTTTGGGTTGACAACAACCTGTCCCACATCTCATTCAGAATGCACATCCATCGAGCTAAAGCTTGAAATTGCATCATCTTGCATGTCAAACATCATATGCTGATCCTCCAAACTTGTCAAACCTGGTTTATACTCTTCAATGACTTGCTCTTGACAGTCCCCCTGCTCAATCTGATCGATAAGACCTTTATCTGATTCGGCCCAATTCAGTCCAAAACAAAAAGCAATCCATTTGTTCAAATTCTCTACAATTGAAACATCTCCTTGCTGAATATCAACCTGTGACATCAAAATATGTCCTTCAAAACATTCAAAATAAAAAATCTGATTTCCGTGATCATCGGCAACATCAGACACAATGGTCTGACTTTTTGCTTGAATTCTCAAACCATCACAATCAGCATGTGTAAACTCCTATAAGGTTTGTTCAGCACATTGGGTTTCTAAGTTCAAAATCCGTTTATGGGACTCATGTATCCATCCCACAACATCTTCCAACTGCAAATTCTCTTGTGTAGATATGTTTGACAAAAATTCCACAGTCACTACATGAGCATACTCTAGTGGTAGATTAGGGGTATCTAAGGGCTCTTTGAGGCTCTCTTGGCCAAGCTCCTTTTGCACCTCCTTCTCCACCATCTTTGGTACTCCAACTTGATGACTTTCAAACTCCATGCCAATCCAAATGTCATCATCATCACTTGACTCCCCTTCAAACTCATCCGCATATGCATCTCTCAACTTCTCACATGCTTTTTGTAACTTCCCAATGCTTTCCTTACTGGAACATGACTTTCGCCCCTGTCTCCTTTGTGATCAGCTAACCATTCAGATGCACTCTCCAAGACATCCTCAAAGTCGTCTAACCTTCCCAATGCATTCTTCATTTCCTCCCAAGCTGATGCTGTATGCACTTTATGGATAATTTTATGAAACTTTGTGCATAGGTCAACCATACACCATTTCCTACATGCATCTCCCTGCACTCATCAATTGCACACGGACAATCCTCTACCTCCTGCTTCCGACTCATGCAAACCTCACATTTTTTCTTCTTCTTCTTACCCCCCATGACACACTCACATAATTAAAATACAACAATCATATTCAGCCCTCAAGAAAGATGCACCACACCAATCCGAGACCCATTAAATTTGCTAAACAGAGAGCCATGGATGCTGTACCGGGATCCGCAAAGTTCATTTAATTGGCTGCCTAAAATTGATTGAAATATTTTAAATTGATAATATTATGATTTCTCCTTGAAAAAATTACCATAAAAAGTTACCTTTTGGCTGCAAAGCAGATTCAGTCTGCAAATCACATGTCATATGTGATTCAGATATTGTTTTTGAATTTTGATTGCAGAATTGACTACAAATTCTGACTTCTGTTTGTCTACAAATCAGATTTGTCGACCCTCGGACTCCAATTTCGTCACCTCATTCTTGATTCCAATCATCTTCTGCTTGCTGCAAACCTTGCCGCCTCTCTGCCCACCGTGTGAAATATGAATGAAAAAATTGCTACAAATTCTCCAGCACGAACTACCGCCTAGCATTTGACTTCTAAGAAAACATAACCACCTCTACAACCATCACTTCTACTGCTGCTCTGCATCTTCTTGGCACCCGTCCTTCTAACAGAAGAAAGCGAACTCGACCATGAACACCCATCATAAGCACCCTGATCGCCAGTGTTTATTGCTGCCTGAGCAGAGCAGTTTTTTCTCCATTCCTAGGTCTGACATTTCACAATGACACTCACTCTGACAAACAAACACAGTTTCATCTTATTGTGAAATTCACTACAACTCTACATACATATCTCACACAAACACTGCTACACTTGCACCACTCTCAAAACACAGAATACATAATGAAATGACTAGAAGAGGTGAAGCACAAAATCTGTCAACTGTATTGTCATTACAAAATCCGCCATAGCTACACATAAAAATCCCCAAGAACCATATTCATGTACCACTGAACAAAACGGCTCCAGCTATATAAACTTCCCAAGGACTCTCTACCTTCCAAGATCCCAAAGCTAACCAACTTCCAAAAATACTAAAAATCCATACATATAACTTGAAAAATAATCCGCCTAAGGTCTACCCCAAACACAACTACCCTCTGCACCCCCATCTAGTGGAGGTGCTTGATCTCCCTCCAGCCTCAACATTAGGCAAAATTCTTGTAGCCACACCTAGCCATACTCCCCTGGATTGGCTCATTGAATGGCTCATTGAATCAACTTGTCAAATCGCCGCTCAGAACTATTGATTTTTGTGATTTCACTGACACCTTTTTTCTAGAGAAAACCCTAGATCTACACTCACACAAGGGGAATCAAGCTAATTCCTCTTCGAACCAGGGGTTTTCAAGGGTGCTCTACAAGCCTATGATCTCAAATTTTAGAAATTCTTCAAGGAGAAGTGGAATCAAGCTTTGCATCAAATTTGAAGTGACTTTGGTAAAATAGAGATTAAGCATTCAATGTTTGGTCAAATCTTTTATTTTTGGGCTTAATCCTCTACTAGACTAATTGCTATTGATTCCCTTGAAAGTATTTGAGCTCATTTGAACTCTAAGGCACCAGATCTGGCCTCCCTGTACACTTTATTTTCTACACACAAAACAAGAGATTAATTTCACTAATCAATGTTTAATTAGCCACTAATCACTACATTCTGGTGCAATAGATGGTTCAAACTTACCATTGGGTATCGAATACAGATATCTATCACTTTAGATTGCAATTTGAAGTTGGTTTGATATCCTAACCATCCAGTACAAATCAATTACCCTTGGCTTTATGCAATTTTTGGTGTATTTATGCTTGTAAATATGTTATAATCATCATTTAACACCAAAATAGAGTTGTAAAAGGGTAGACACGGCCCTTGAGTCTTGACTTGTATCAAGAGGTAAGACCCCCTTCACATCATCATGAGCACTGCACAAGAAATAGCTAAATTTAATGGGGAGCAATTCAGCTTCTCTAGCCCGTCAACCTTCGTCACAACGGCGTCTCCAGCTGCTACACGACGGCCACACCACAGCTGCGCCTGCTTGCTCTCTTCTCTCCACGCTCACACAAGGTTGCGCCTAAGAGCCTCTTTTGCTCTGTCTTCCAGCCGCGCCCCCTCTGGCTTGAAACTGCAGCTGCGCATCACTCAGACGGTGCTTCAGCTCCTCTGCAGATTCACCTGAGAGGTCCCCCGTTGGCCTCTCACCAGCCACATGTCACAAACCCAAGCCCGTCAGCTCTTCCATGCAGCTCTTGTCTCCTGCAGCTGCCGCACTGCGCCTGGGAACCCCCCACTCTTCCAAACAACGACCTCACCTTTTACTGCACGCTGCGACTTCCCCGCTATCACCTTCTTCTAGAATATGCGCTGGCGGCAGTAATAAAGCTCCACGCTCACTTTGCTTTTTTGGACATATAATATTATATATATATTTTTTATTTCACCTAAAGCCTAATGGAAGGCCACATAATGCTTTCACACACTGTGTCCAAGCAACCTTAGCCATCATCCATTATTACTCCCATGCTTCCCATATACTCAAATGCGACCTTCTCTAGTACCCACTCCACTTAAGGGAACGCATACACATTTCAAGGCGACCAAGCAACTGAAACCACCTCGAGTCAACTACATTCAGGACAGGCCTGCAACAAACCCAAATCAAATGCCGTCCACCCTGTACACCAGGCAAGGCATTCCACGGCCAAGTTCTCATTCACACCATGCACACGTATGTACACAAGCCAAAAAGACCACTCAGAAAAACGCCTGACATACTTTGCCACCCCCCCATCCTGCTAGAGCATTCATGCTCAGCAGCATTCAGCATAGTCTGATAGCTATCCACCGGGATCAAAAGGAAACAGCAACTCACCATCCCATTCCCCAGCATCCCTCAAACACCATGGCTGTATCACTGCACACCAAACATTAACCACGTGCATCACAAAATCATTTCTGTCCACTTCACCCACAGCAAACCTCCCCGTCTTCGAAATCTGTAGCATTGCAGCATCTAGCATCCCATTCATCAACACGTGTGAAGGCCAGCTTCCAGCATCTTGACCCTTCTGCACACCAAAATCCACATCCTCTCCCACAGCAGTGTCCACCAGCATTTCCAGCTCTTGCAATTCAGGTATCTCTTCACAGCCATTCAGCTCACCTGGTTCAGAATCTTTGTCATCCAGGGACTTTGCTTTCAGCATTTCAGCAATCCGCAAAGAAGCCTTTGTCACACTCTCAACCATATCAGCATCCATCTCCACCTCTGGTTCTTGCTCATCCAGGCTAGCAACTTCCCAAATATCATCCTCAGGCATACTACTCTCCTCACAACGCTCTTCATCAGCCAAATCAACATGCATGCTTTCTTGAGTGCTGCCAACCCCCCTGGTATCATTGTCCAAAGACTCCTCAGCATCTAATGCATCAGATGGAACAACATCCATATCATCCATCGCAGGTACCATACCATCATCCAGCTGTCCAAGAAAATCCAAGATAATAGGATCTTCCTCCACACTTTCCACATCCGCATCACATGCCATCTTCACTTCATCAGAAGTCTCTACCCCATCCTCCTCCCTTGTAGAATCTGGCAAAGAATCATCCTCAAGGCATCCTGTATCTAGCTTCTCTTCCTTCTCCTCAGCCAATCCCAAGGCATTATCCTCTTTACTTCCCTGTGCATGCATATCATCCAAATCCTCCAAACGATCCAATAGGACCTTCCAACTTACTGTCATGTGCAGCCATGACGTCCAAATCCAAAGAAGACTCCACTGGCAACTTCTCATCTTCACTTTGCTCCTTCACCTGCTTCTCATTCACCTGCACATGCTTTAAAGACTTTGGAAAAAAATCAGAAGGCATATAAAACATCCCCCTCCGTACCTGTACTGGCCTTTGAGGCTCCTGTCTAATCAAACCTTGCATAGGACTCTTATCCACCTCAACCAAATTTACCTGCATATCTTTTGCAGACACAACACCTTCATACGAATAAATACCCATCTCCATCTGCTTCAAAATCTTGCCTTCCTTTTCCCTAGCAACCCTAACAGCATCATCAAATGACCTGGGATTCTTCAACTCAACCCTGATCCTCAAATGGGGTAGCAAACCATCAATAAACAAGCTCTTTTTTAGAAACATAGGAGGAACTTCCTGTTTCAATGTCATACACCACTTACCCCACAAACATATAAATACCTTCACAAAATCATCCAGTGATTGCCCATGTACCTGCTTCAAGACGCTCAGCTCCTGCCAAAGCACACTAGAATCCTCCACTTGCTGAAAATGCTCCAAAAGGCCTTCCTTCAACCTGTCCAAGGTCAATACACCAGCATCCTGTGCTTCAAAACCCTTCAGCCAGCTTCGGGCATCTCCCTTCAAAAAAATCCTTATCAGCTTCAGAACCTGCTCTTCATCTGTGACATGATCGCTAATGCATGCCAACTCCATCTGCTCCAAGAAGTCACACACATCCTCACCCTTCCTGCCATGAAATTCAGGATAAGACCACATCCTGGAAACCTGTACCAATCCCTGAGTTCTCCTCAGTGTAACACACGCCCTTCCAGGCAACGAACAATACCAGAGCTATTCCTCAGTGGGACAATCCAAGAGCAATCCTCAGTGGGGGGGCACCAAAAGGATGTGAGGTGAAAAAAAGAAAGAAAACCCTGCCTCTATAGCCCTTCCACCTCGCAAACTCGGAAACACTCACCCGAACGGGGGCACCACCAGCCACCGGCTGGAACAATTCTCGCACTCACCACCCAACCCACGCCAGACAGACACCATAAAACAGGGGTACCATAGACCAAGCAAACACCCAGCAATATATTCCCAGATCAAAACATTTTACAAGCTTCTCCCGACACAGAAGCCTTACTCACACAACCATACAAACACTCACTCAGGCCTGTCAGCCGAGGATACACCACATCCCCAATCACCAACCTCTCGCCTGCCTGCTGTACCAAACACACCAGAAAGAACCCGGCCACTCTCACTCCAGAAGGCGCCCACACCAGCTAACCCTCGAGTCCTCTTCTGCGACCCATCACTTCTGCATGTGTCGTCAGCAGCAGCTACACCATCATCTCTCTCTCAGTCTCTGTGCTGATCCTCTGTCAGCTTCACAACAAACCCAGGCAGCTTATCTGCCTTGCTACCGGCCCACCACCAAGCAGCAACACTGTCCCCTCTGTGCTTCACTCGGCACCCACTCTGTTGTCCACAGCCCTGTCACTAGCGGCCCACACCAGCCAGCCTGTCACTTGTCCACAGCCACAAACCCACTTCTCTTCTTCTCTCACCATGCCTCTGCAAGGCGGCCCACTCTTTCCTTGCACCTTGCCCTCAGCAGCTCCCACACACGGCTGCTCTCTTTGCTCTCTGCCTACGCGTGCCCTTCAGTCCTTCGACCAGCTGCGCTCCACAGCGCTCCACGCTCACCTGCAGCTACCTCTTTGCTGCCATCACCTTGCCCATAGTCGGCTTCTTCACCAGGGAGGCCCACCACAAAGCTCTCGTTGCAGCATGGCGTAGCCCAGTCGCCTGTTTCCTCTGCACCTTCTCTTCACACGGGGAGGCTCCCACCACCTCTGCGCTGACCAGCTGCGTTCCAAAGCCCACCAGCTTCTCTAGCCCGTCAGCCTTCGCCACAACGGCGTCTCCAGCTGCTACACGACGGCCACACCACAGCTGCGCCTGCTTGCTCTCTTCTCTCCACGCTCACACAAGGTTGCGCCTAAGAGCCTCTTTTGCTCTGTCTTCCAGCCGCGCCCCCTCTGGCTTGAAACTGCAGCTACGCATCACTCAGACGGTGCTTCAGCTCCTCTGCAGATTCACCTGAGAGGTCCCCCGTTGGCCTCTCACCAGCCACACGTCACAAACCCAAGCCCGTCAGCTCTTCCATGCAGCTCTTGTCTCCTGCAGCTGCCGCACTGCGCCTGGGAACCCCCCACTCTTCCAAACGGCGACCTCACCTTTTACTGCACGCTGTGACTTCCCCGCTATCACCTTCTTCTAGAATATGCGCTGGCGGCAGTAATAAAGCTCCACGCTCACTTTGCTTTTTTGGACATATAATATTATATATATATTTTTTATTTCACCTAAAGCCTAATGGAAGGCCACATAATGCTTTCACACACTGTGTCCAAGCAACCTTAGCCATCATCCATTATTACTCCCATGCTTCCCATATACTCAAATGCGACCTTCTCTAGTACCCACTCCACTTAAGGGAACGCATACACATTTCAAGGCGACCAAGCAACTGAAACCACCTCGAGTCAACTACATTCAGGACAGGCCTGCAACAAACCCAAATCAAATGCCGTCCACCCTGTACACTAGGCAAGGCATTCCACGGCCAAGTTCTCATTCACACCATGCACACGTATGTACACAAGCCAAAAAGACCACTCAGAAAAATGCCTGACACTTGGCATCTTGTGGATGTAAAATCTATAAATTGAGGCATTGGCCTAATGAGAAATTGCTAATCACCTTCTAACTACTTGTTGCTAATCATGTTGATTTTTGCATTTGATCCACCATAGCTCATCACATTGCTACAAAATCAACTAATAAGTAATTATCTAATCACTAAGCTTGGAAATAAAATATGGACTACATTAGAATATAAATAAGTAATTATCTAATCACTAAGATTGGAAGTAAAATATGAACCGCGTTTAAATGCAAGTAGGTAACATATACGTTATCTTTTTAGTAGCATAATAATACTTGGTTGGTTGGTAACCTGTGTTTACACAGAGTAGTCTAGTGGGTCAGTCTTATTCATGATGTAAACTACAATCGCAACTACTTCAACCCAATAATGGTGAGGCATGCTCTTTCTCAGCTATCAATGCATGAGCAATCTCTGCAATGTTCCTATCCTTCCTCTCAGCAACACCATTTTACTATGGAGTGTATCTTCATGTGAATTGCCTCTGAATTCCATGCTTTCTCAAGTATTAGAGAAGTACTCTCCCCCTCCATATGACCTTACACACTTAACTTGCAAACCTATTTGCTTTTGAACCAACATTCTGAAATTTTGAAAGTGAATAAATACTTCACTTTTCTCTTTCATAATTTAATAATCCCACACCTTTTTGTGTGTGGTCATCAATGAAAGATACATAGTAACAACATCCTCCCATTGAGAGTACTTGATGTGGTGCACTCAGATGAATGGGGGCCCATTGATTTGCATGTCCCCCCCATTCATCTGAGTGCACCACATCAAGTACTCTCAATGGGAGGATGTTGTTACTATGTATCTTTCATTGACCACAAAAAAAAGGTGTGGGACTATTAAATTATGAAAGAGAAAAGTGAAGTATTTATTCACTTTCAAAATTTTAGAATGTTGTCTCAAAAGCAAAAGGTTTAGAGGTTAAGTGCCTAAGGTCATATGGAAGGGGAGATTACCTCTCTAATACTTGAGAAAGCATGGAATTCAGAGGCAATTCACATGAAGATACACTCCGTAGTAAAATGGTGTTGCTGAGAGGAAGAATATAAACATTGCAGAGGTTACTCGTGCATTGATGCACTGAGAAAGAGCATGCCTCACCATTACTGGGTTGAAGCA
The DNA here is from genome assembly GCF_041138505.1 of Cibotium barometz. NCBI lineage: Eukaryota > Viridiplantae > Streptophyta > Polypodiopsida > Cyatheales > Cibotiaceae > Cibotium > Cibotium barometz. The sequence goes on along the minus strand of NC_141049.1, from coordinate 57,984,796 downwards.
TTTGCGATTGTAGTTTACATCATGAATAAGATTGACCCACTAGACTACTCTCTGTAAACACGGGTTACCAGCCAACAAAGTATTATTATGCTACCAAAAAGATAACGTATATGTTACCTAGTTGCATTTAAACTCACTTACTTATATTCTAATGTAGTCCATATTTTACTTCCAAGCTTAGTGAGATTAGATAATTACTTATTTATATTCTAATGTAGTCCAAAAAAAAAAGTGAGGAAAAGGGAAATGTGGGCCCATATTTATAGGTTTTCACAAGGACACGGCCACGGCAAAATTTGGTATGGGCATCACAACTATAGGGTACCAGTGTATGCTTCTCAATCGGTATAGGCATGGCAAAGTTGGTATAGCCATTGTGGCAGTTGAGGTAGAGATTGGCAGAATTTGGTACAACCGTGGCACCTCCAGGGTACAGGCATAGCAAATTTGGTACGATCATGGCTTCTTTTTGTATGGTCTTGGCACAATTGAGGTGCAGAATTTGATGGCTCTGGAAAAGTTGAATGATAATGGTACGGTTGTGGCTTCTGTTTGGTACGACCATGGTAAGATTTTTTTAATGGGCACCCTATAAAATAGGTTTTATACCCCCGAGCTATGTAGCTAGCACCCCATTGCGGGTTTTTTTTGTGTCGCTATGGCAGATTCTGTAATGACAATACAGTTGACAGATTTTGTGCTTCACCTCTTCTAGTCATTTCATTTTGTATTCTGTGTTTTGAGAGTGGTGCAAGTGCAGCAGTGTTGTGTGAGACATGTGTCTAGAGTTGTAATGAATTTCAGAGTAATATGAAACTGTGTTTGTTTGTCAGAGTGAGCGTCATTGTGAAATGTCAGACCTAGGAATGGAGAAAAAACTGCTCTGCTCAGGCAGCAATAAACAAGTTGAAAGAAGGCTAAAAAATGAGATTAACTTCTAATCATGATTAGCAAGGTAATTATGCTTAAAAATTAGATGAATCCTAGGCTATGGCTCTAATACCAAGTTGATTTTGTAGCAATGTGATGAGCTATGGTAGATCAAATGCAAAGATCAACATGATTAGCAAGTAATTAGAAGATGATTAAAATGAGATTAGTGCACAATTAATCTAATAGCTTAATGTAGGCATGGATACTTAAAGACTAGCAATTTCTCACTAGGCCAATGCCTCAATTTATAGATTTTACATCCACAAGATGCCAAGTATCTAATCCCACTGATTTTTCCTTGATTTGTGCCACCTCTCCTACATCTAGGGGCACCTTTCCTAGAATCTTTCCACACCCCTATATTCACTCATGCTACCCTTGATTCTCTCATCAATAGATTCTTCTCACCTTTTCACTACTACCCACTCAATTACTGACTCCCTTTTACAGTCTCTAGCTAAGGGCTTGTTCCCACACACACCAATTCACTTGCATATTTCAACATTATTTAATTCTTTTTTTGATAATGTCTAGACTACTAGGGTGGAAAGTGTCCCTTTTGGATTGTAGCTTCTTATGACTTTCCACACGCTCCCTACTGTTTAACCCAAAGATAACTCCTCTTTTAATAAAAAGAGATTGAAGGAAAACAGAAAGATCAAGGGCCGCCCCTCCACTATAGCCACCAACTCATGGATAACCACTCCTAACTAACCTTAACCTTTTACTACTCTTTAAGTCTTTAAGTATTATCCTTTTACTACTCTTTCTAAGTATGCACTAATGAGAACATTCAAGCACTAAGAATAATACCATGCTACTCATATATGCTCCACAATCATTAGAAAGCCTTTGGACATCTTTTGGGCCCTTTGCTAATGACCCTCATTAGCAATGGACCAATGGGAAGAGAGCAGTGTTGCACATTTGGTCTCCTCCAAAAGTAGGGCGTAACTAGGCTTGTCTTCCTCATTAATACAAATGTGGGGTTCAAAAATTTGGGGCTAGCCTTCATAAATTGGGGAGGGGGGGTGTATAGGTAACTAAGATTAGGGGGGCTCCATCATTTTCAGCCCCCACCAATCTCATGGGTCAAAAAACCCTTTAAAATGGGTTTTTTTTAAATTCAAAAAAGTCATTTCCCGCCCTAAAATCCAGAACCAAACCATATTGTATCAAAAAAGAGTTTTTTTCACCTCCATCTTCTCTCTCTACACTCCATTCTCCCCTCCATCACCCTACACTCCGTTCCCCCCGCAAAACCAGCAACTCAAATCTCCATAGCTCTCTCTCTCTCTCTCTCTCTCTCTCTCTCTCTCTCTCTCTCTCTCTCTCTCTCTACAATTATTGCAGCATAAGAAACCATGGAGGGTAGTGCATCTTCGTCGAGGAGAAGGCCAAGAGACACAATAGAGTCTATGCTCTTGCACAATGTGAGAGATGAGCATGATGCTTGGCTTGGGATGCAATTTCAGAAGGGAGATTGGGTCTATTTGCAACCCAGTGCCACTAGGCCCCATCTAGTTCAACGTTGAGATGTGGTTGAGCACCATTGGAAGGGGTTGTTGAGAGTCTTGATATCCCAAGCTCATCTACATCTTCATCGGCAGTACATCATGAGCTTGAGAGGGGCTGTTGAGATTCAAGCTCAATGTCAGTGTGAGCCAGCTATGCTATGTGCTAGCAGATTAGGTAGGAACATGTGTGAGACATAAATGACCGCGTGTCCAGCTGGTCATAGTGTGTGGACATTAGCTAGGGTTAGATGTGTGTGGACACAACTCATAGTGTTGTGTGTATTATGGATTATGGCATTATGCATTGTGTGAGAGTGGAGATGGCTTCCCTCTATGGTTAGGGTTTGCAATATACATTAGGGTTTGCTCCTGTGTGTGTGTCTCCTCCCCCTCTACCGTTCTTTCAACATGGTATCAGAGCCTTGTGCTGTTTATTAGGGTTTATGAGTGAGTGAGTGAAGAGGGAGAAGAAGCTGTGAAGAGAAGCTGTGAAGCTTGCCATTGGAGCTGTGAAGCTTGGAGCACACCGAATACTATCAGATCTGAGAGCTTGGCCTACCGGGTAAGGTCTTCTAAACATCCTTGAGCGGATTGCAGGTGATACAGGCAAAAACAAAGCATTTTAGAGGAACTCAAAGCAAAGCAAAATTCTGGTTTTTGGAAGCTTTCCATTAAAGCTTGGAAACACTGATGTATGGTGGAAATACATGTAAATCTGGCAAAGCAAACATGTATCTGACAATGAGGGATGTATTGGCAACTCCTATGCAAGCCTTAAACAAATTTTGGAGCAATTTGAATGCATTTGAATGAGTGGAATTTACTGGTTTTTGAGCTCTCACAAAACAGAGAAAAGGAGGTGAAAAATTGAAGCATTTGGAGCATATTTTTGGCAAAAATCCAAGCATTGATGGATTGCACACATACCTAGGAGTGTTGGGGACTTGATTACCTCATCATTTAGCATTACAACCACTCCCAAAGCCCTCAGGAGCAGGCGACGCAGACTGCACAGGGAAACAGAGCAGATTTTTGATTTTTGGCTACGAGGAGATCGATTTCTACTTGGGTGCTTGGTTCCTTTCACAATTGCTTTAGCAATTGGTTGCTACACACATTGGAGAAGAGGGCTATGTGATTGGTTTGATCAATTATAACTAATTGAGCTGGGAATGAGCTGATTAAACAGGCTGTCCACTGGTTACAAAGAAACAGAGCAATTTTAATTGAGCAATTATGTGAGATCCCGGTCTCCACCGCGCAACGGATTCGGGGTACTAGCAACGGAAGTAGCACATCGTGCGCAGGTACGGGTCTCACACTCGGAGCCTCGCCCACGGATATCCAGACAAGAGACTAATCCGTTGGTTTGTCCAAAACCGAAACCGGAAAAACTTCCTTTACCTTGAAAGCACGGGCGATTCCACCAGGATAACTCTTTACTCTAACGTAGTCAAGATCATTACTGATCAAACTGATCTGACTGCACCTTTAACGGTACTTGGTCAAATCAAGGAAGAAACTTGCACTTGGATAATTGGGATCAACGCTTTTTTCCCCATCAAGAGGCACAGCCGTTGATTCCTATCCATAGAACAATTTCTATCCGGGATTTACTTCATCTATTGTAATAATAGAAATTAAATCTCGATTTACGGATCCATCAGCCCAGCCTAACCCCATCCAGTCCCATGGGTTAGCCAACCGCCCAACCACTGTAGTGATGGGATCCAATTAAGAATTTGGTTAGGTTTTGTCCCGGGTACCAAGGATAAGAGTTCCAAGGCCCCCTAGCCAGAAGTTCATGCAAACATAAAACTAGTCACACCACTTACACACCCAATATGAAATTGCCTTTTTCTTAGCATCAACTAGCTTTAAAACAATCCTTTAATAAAACCATTATGTCACTGATGACAATCCTCAAAGTCTCTGGTTGAATCCTTATTTCCAGTCATTCTTTCATCGGTGTACTTATGGCATCATTGGCAACCAGAACGCTCACCACCTGTTCTCTCAGGGGCCTTTTCCATAGTTCCTAGCTCATAGTAACCGGCAATATATTCATATAATAGAATGGAATCTCCGTGGAAGATCAGCAAGATCAACCCACAGATCCATATAAAAGAGCCATGGGCTCATCCGCCGTTGAGGACCAGCAAGGTCAATCAACCAGATCCATGCCCGGTTTCAGAAAACAACTCTTACTCCTTGTTCCAATATCTTCCACGACGTACGTGTGGGTATCTTCGGCGACCCAGAGCCCGAGCACCGTATGGTCAGCACCCTCTAGGATCCTTCGCAAGTGACCTAGCGCTTCACTCATAGGCCGCTTCCTTGGTCCCTAATCCACCGTACCGAAAGCTCACCATTTAAATCGAACCGAGGCTGGTCAAGACCTTGGCCGACCTTGCTACGCGAGACGTCCTCCATTGACTCTCCGTCAGCAGTTGCAACTTTATCAGTTTGGTCTTCATGACCTTAATCCTTAAGACGGTCAAAATGCTTCCCCAGCATTCTTGACATAAAACAGTCATTTACAAATAGTCACAAAATACAGTTTCTATAACGAACTCTCGTCTTTCCACATTATCCACTCTCGGACCACATTACTTATCCCTATTCCATTCAATGTGTACTCATTCTCATCCATTCACTCATATAGACTACACATTATTTCACATACACATTCACATTCATTATTCTACATACATATCCATGTTCGTACGTCCACATCATACATCCAATTTCACATTCATACATACGCATCTACATGCATACATCTATTTTCACATCCTCATTCATACATCCACATTATACATACATCCAATTTCACATTCATACATACGCATCTACATGCATACATCTATTTTCACATCCTCATTCATACATCCACATTCACACACATACATCTACATCCGAATCTACATCCATACATCCACATCCACATCTTCATTCACATTCACATCCATACATCCACATCTACATACATACATCCATTTTCACGTCCTCATCCATACATCCACATCCACATATATACATACATCCGTATCTACATCCATATATCCCTACTACATCCATTCTCGCCCTAACACATCCTATATACATCTTATCCCATCAGATACACTCTCTACCTTGTCCCATACACATGTTAACACATCCTAACTCATCTTAACACATTCTATCACATCTCATACACCTCTTATCATATCCTATCACATCTCATACACATCTTATCACATCTTTTCACATCTCATACACCTCTTATCACATCCTATCACTTCCCATACGCATCTTATCACATCTTATCACATCTCATACACCTCTTATCACATCCTATCACTTCCCATACGCATCTTATCACATATTATCACATCTCATTTAAAAATCAATCTTTTATGCATCTTCCAATGCATAAATTCATTTTAAATGAAAATGACACTTTTGAATTAAAATTCCATCTCTTATGCATCTTCCTATGCATAAACTCAATTTAGATGAGAATTGACACTTTTGAATTAAAAATCCATCTTTTATGCATCTTATTAAGCATAAATTCAATTTGGTAGGAATTACACTTTTAGAATAAAAGAATTTCTCTTATGCATCTAAGTTATGCATAAAATCCATTTATGATGAAAATCACACTTTTAGTATAAAAAGAATATCTTTTATGCATACCTCTATACATGAAATCCAATATGATAAAAGTAACGCTTTTACAATAAAATAATCAACTTTTATGCATACCTCTATGCATGAAATCCAAATATGATAAAAGTCACACTTTTATAATAAAATAATCAACTTTTATGCATACATCTATGCATGAAATTCAAATATGATAAAAGTCACACTTTTATAATAAAATAATCAACTCTTATGCATACTTCTATGCATGAAATTCAATTGTGATAAAAGTAACACTTTTATAATAAAATAATCAACTTTTATGCATACCTCTATGCATGAAATCCAAATATGATAAAAGTAACACTTTTATAATAAAATAATCATCTTTTATGCATACCTCTATGCATGAAATTCAAATATGATAAAAGTCACACTTTTATAATAAAATAATCAACTCTTATGCATACTTCTATGCATGAAATTCAATTGTGATAAAAGTAACACTTTTATAATAAAATAATCAACTCTTATGCATACTTCTATGCATGAAATTCAATTGTGATAAAAGTAACACTTTTATAATAAAATAATTAACTTTTATGCATACCTCTATGCATGAAATCCAAATATGATAAAAGTAACACTTTTATAATAAAATAATCATCTTTTATGCATAAATCTATGCATGAAATTCAATTATGCTAAAAGTAACACTTTTATAATAAAATAATCATCTTTTATGCATACCTCTATGCATGAAATTCAATTATGCTAAAAGTAACACTTTTATAATAAAATAATCATCTTTTATGCATACCTCTATGCATGAAATTTAAATATGATAAAAGTACCACTTTTACATTAAAATAATAATCTTTCATGCATACCTCTATGCATGAAATCTAAATATGACAAAAGTAACACTTTTATGTTAAAATAATAATCTTTTATGCATACCTCTATGCATGAAAATCAATTATGCATAATATAAAAATCAATTTCTCTATGATTACAATGAATATCTTCAATTAATCTAGGATGATAATTCCTAGAATATGGTAGGAAGTCCTCTTTTCATGCTTTGAATGAAATTATTTTATGCGTAATTTTTATAAAAAAATTTACCATAGCTCCGCTGCTATGATTGATAAATCTCAATTTTTCTAAGGGATAAAGCTTATCATTAAGAAATAATTAGAATGATCCCTAATTGGATCAATAATCCATAATGGATTGAATCATCAATATTCATGAAATACATAAACTAAAAGCATAGAAAAAAAGCCATTAATTTGGTCTCAAGTATAGATTAATCTTGGATTAAGGAAAAGCTTTATGAAAAGCTTCATTTGGATTGAGAATGGGTCATGAGTATGACCATTTCTTGAGTGAGAGAGAGAAATTACATAAAAACCATTTGAATTAAGCATAAATGGAAATTTATGTAATTCTTAACTATCATTAATTAATTAACTTCAATAGCATTCATCAAATTATGTAACTCTTCACTACCATTCATCAATTAACTTCAATAGCATTCAAAAACCATTCCAATTAAGCTTCTCAAGCTTGAGAGGGGTTGAGAAGAGAGAAACATTGAGAAATTATAGAAAATGATCAAAATTCACTAATTACCTTATAAATTGCTTGATTCTTTGTTCACGGTAGAGGCCCCCAACCAATCAATTGGTTAAGTATGTTGATGGAGCCACCAATGGGGATTGAAGAAAGAGGTAAGCTCCAAAAACTAGTGAATTATTAATGAATTCACAGTTCTTGGCTTAGGTGGAGTAGAGTAACGATGCATAAACACTATATATTTTTCAACAAGGGGGAGGCTTCTATTTATAGGAAAAATTGAGCTCCTAACCAAACAAACTGATTCTAGAATTTTCTAAATCAGTTTGGTCAATATTTGACCATTTTTAGGTCAGTTAAGCTAACTTTTTGGAACTAGACTTGAATGAGGAGAGAGGAGAGATGAAATATCTCAATTTTTATGAGTTTAAAACTCATTCAAGCATGTGAAATATGCACCTCCTTTAAAGAACTCCCCTTCCTTACATATGTGTCAAAATGGAATCATTATACCCAAAATATCTCATATTTTTAATATTGCTCATAGTTTTTTACTAATAAACCTTGTACATTTTCAACTCTTCATCTTATGTGAAATATGCACCTCCTTTAAAGAACTCCCCTTCCTTACATATGTGTCAAAATGGAATCATTATACCCAAAATATCTCATATTTTTAATATTGCTCATAGTTTTTTACTAATAAACCTTGTACATTTTCAACTCTTCATCTTATGTGAGCATTTACTCATTTTTGGATACCCAAAATATCTCATATTTTTAATATTGCTCATAGTTTTTTACTAATAAACCTTGTACATTTTCAACTCTTCATCTTATGTGAGCACTTACTCATTTTTGGGTATCTTCTTTTACAAATTGGATTTATCTCCTCCCTACACATGGATTGATGCTATTGGCCCATAGGAACCTTAATTGGACCATAATCCAAAATTTTTAAAAATCTAGACCCTTAGGCTAAGGTCCTTTATACCCATTTCTAATTAATTCCAACTGCACATTGGAAAGTTCTTTTTGAATTTCTGTTTCAGGGGAACTTATTTTAATAAGATGAGATAATTTTCTATCCAAAAATATTAAAAATCTGAATATTCTTTCTCTAGAATATTTTCTCTCTCTAGGTTAAAACAGTTAGAAACAAGTCTTTTATATTTCTGAAGAGGGATTGATTACAGGGGAAGATGCTGGACATTTTGAGAGGCTGGGGAGGAATCTTACATTCTCTCCCACTTGAAAAACGCGAGATGCCCTCATCTCGCAAACTGGGGGTAATTTCGCAAGATGCACAAGTATGAGACTGAGAGAAATTTTTTAATTAAGATTAATCACCAATTAAAAAAAATCTCAAAGGGAGTAAGGGTCAAGACAAGAACAAGATTTAAACTTTATTCATTCTTGGAACATATACAATAAAGATAGAAGAACTCTTTACACTTCCATAAGCCCGTCCATCATATGATCACAAAAGCAGCACTCACAAGCTGCGCACGTATAAGGTAACTCATCTATGGGAATAATTCTGTTGGTTATTGCCGCACCTATCTCAGTGGTATGAGGTGATCTAACAAAAGGACCTCTGAGAGGCAAGCCAAAAATGGGGTAAAGGCATATCTTCTGATGAGGAAGAAAACACGCCAGTAAGAAGACCCGCTCAGAAAACCCAAGATGTCTTGATCTCATGACGCAGTAGTATCGGGGACCCAAACCCAAAGCTTCAATAACCATGGCCAAGCGGACATTGTTACAAAAGTGCTGTTGATCCCACGGTGTTACCCTAGTTATGTCTTGATAGGTCCGCCATTTGGTTTGAGCTACAGAAGTTCCTAGGTGAGGAAAAAGTGAGCGCTCATACAGTTCTATAAAATCCTTCTTCACAGACTCGCTTGCGTCTTGAAGGTGAGAAATCATCATGGATAAAACTAATTCCTGTTGCCAAGCCATGAAGGAGATTAAGAAGAAGGATATCGATGGTAGTAAGATTACTGTGAGCGATAAGTAAAAGTTACGACTTATATAAAGGAAGGAGTTAGCGTAACCTAGAAGCCAACGGTATCTTGCCACTGAAGTTTTACCGTCTTTCCATGATTTGAGTTTGGCACATATTTCTATAGAAGGCGTTAAGAACTTTGAGATGAGGAGATAAAAGAAGTTCGTAGGTTAAGTCACTTACTTCCTTTGGTCCACAATATCTGGGGGATAACTACTTATACTCCCCTAGAGATAAAGAAATTATTTTGGTCCGTATTCAATTGAAGACTATAACTGCTTCTTTGATTTCTCTGACTGTCCTCTTCTTATCCGTATATTGTCTCTGTCAATCCTGGGCAGCGTTTATATCTTTATGAATTGCCTGCATCTGTTGCTCTAAGTCGCCAAGCATTTGACTGGTCATCTCGACCCTAATCAATGGGTCGGACCTAGTTAATGGAGTTAAGCAATCTTGTCCGAGAGACGGACCCTGATTAGATTGGTATGAAGGAATTTGTCTCTGAATTTGGGTTCTAGACTTCCTTGTGCCCTTTCCATGGTAGGAGTCGGGCAGTCTTTTTAACTGATGACCAAAACCTTGGTATCCAAAACATCGGTTCTCACTTCTGAACTCATCGTTCTGAATCCTTAAAACAGGTGGGCTCCTGAGAAGGTATTCTGGGGAAAGTGTCTTCCCTTTTTAAACAGAATCTTTCTTTTATTTTAGAGAGGGAATAATTATAAGATCAGAAAGGGAGATTCTTACTCTTGTATACCTCTAAGGCTGGGGGAGGAATCTTACATTCTACCCCACTTAAAAGGTGCAAGATGTCCTCATCTCGCAAGTAGAGGACAACTCTTTTGCTTAAGATCCAATTTATTCTGGGGTTCCTTATATTGCGGTCAACCCAACAGAATACTGGGATAAATATCCCTTAGAACTCATCATTAAATAACAATATTCAGATCATATCATTCATATCTTTAACATGATAATGGTCCATTAGACCGAAAAATTTCCTTCTCAACATTCCTCCACGGAAATTTCAGTCAAGTAAGTTCTCAATGTGTCATCCCTTAACTTGATCTAACGGTCAAGTGTTAACAGTAGCAATTTGACAGCACAATCCACTAATCTCATAGTGATTTGCTGAAATCATTATCATCATTTATCATCACAGGGACTCGTCCCATTCATCCTCATTGTAGTTTTGCTCAGGTTATTATATTTCAACTAAATTTCAAAAATCATCATTTTTCAATCAGAATCCAAATCAATTCATCAGTTCTCAAACAAAATTAAAATCATATCAAACCACATTCGAAATCATCATCTGGATAGCATTAATGCTTATAATTTCAAGTCTTGGATTTACTCGTATATACTGCCGGTAAAGAGCTGCAGTTATACCCTCGGTATATACGGATAGTCATGATACTCGAAACTATAAGGTAAATACCATCATGTCTAGGTCTCAAGCAAGTCAGGGTTCTATACAATTGCGGTACTTCCAATTGAAGTCCTAATTACTAATTTACGAATTTCAGTTTGAATAACAAATTGTATGAATTATATCACACAATTACAACCTTTTTGTGCGTCTTGATAAATTTTTGACATAGTTGGCTCTTCAGTTGATCTTATTGGAGATCTATGACATAAGTCTGATAAACAGATTTTTCTTTATCCGATCGTCCGTAAACAATCACTTAAATAACAGGAAAAACATTTGTATATTTATATACAAGTTGCAATAAGTACATAGAGTGGCTCGGCTCCAAAATTCAAAATCTCCTCGAGAGACGCATAAGACGACGCTACTGGGCCATAGTCATGCCCTGTTACATAATTTCTCTAATTGCGAAGGGAGCTATTATTTTCTCCTTAGGGATAAATCGACTGAAGAGTCTATAAACTCGGCAAGCAAGTCTGAAATTTTGAGGCGTTGAAAGATATAGAATGACACCACGCGTCATTTTCAGCTTTATCAAAATCATGGCCAATGAGAGGTTCTGCCTCAACATTGCACGCCGGTTGCAAGAGGCGTGGATATATATTGTCTCTCCACTAGGTTAGGAAAATATAATTCCTCGAAATGGCGTGCGAGTCTTGCTCGGCTTGTTCGTGTTGAAGCGGAAGAGATGAGATGCTCGAAGGCAAATGCAATCATATCTTGAGACTGGGTGAGGTCGGGAATACTAGATAAATGGGGAACTTCCATCTATAAAAACAATTTCTTTGATTAAAATTTCTTCATTAAAGAAGCTTACGGAATGAAAATACATTATGAAAATGCTGTTTCTGAATTCTTATTACCAATTTCAGATAAGAATTTAATTATCTTTATTAGCTTTCAATTTCGCTCTGATACCAACTGTGAGATCCCGGTCTCCACCGCGCAACGGATTCGGGGTACTAGCAGCGGAAGTAGCACATCGTGCGCGGGTAGGGGTCTCACACTCGGGGCCTCGCCCACAGATATCCGGACAAGAGACTAATCCGTCGGTTTGTCCAAAACCGAAACCGAAAAAACTTCCTTTACCCGGAAAGCACGGGCGATTCCACCAGGATAACTCTTTACTCTAACGTAGTCAAGATCATTACTGATCAAACTGATCTGACTGCACCTTTAACGGTACTTGGTCAAATCAAGGAAGAAACTTGCACTTGGATCATTAGGATCAACGCTTTTTTTCCCATCAAGAGGCACAGCCGTTGATTCCTATCCATAGAACAATTTCTATCCGGGATTTACTTCATCTATCGTAATAATAGAAATTAAATCTCGATTTATGGATCCATCAGTCCAGCCTAACCCCATCCAGTCCCATGGGTTAGCCAACTGCTCAACCACTGTAGTGATGGGATCCAATTAAGAATTTGGTTAGGTTTTGTCCCGGGTACCAAGGAAAAGAGTTCCAAGGCCCCCTAGCCGGAAGTTCATGCAAACATAAAACTAGTCACACCACTTACACACCCAATATGAAATTGCCTTTTTCTTAGCATCAACTAGCTTTAAAACAATCCTTTAATAAAACCATTATATCACTGATGACAATCCTCAAAGTCTCTGGTTGAATCCTTATTTCCAGTCATTCTTTCATCGGTGTACTTATGGCATCATTGGCAAGCAGAACGCTCACCACCTGTTCTCTCAGGGGCCTTTTCCATAGTTCCTAGCTCATAGTAACCGGCAATATATTCATATAATAGAATGGAATCTCCGTGGAAGATCAGCAAGATCAACCCACAGATCCATATAAAAGAGCCATGGACTCATCCGTTGAGGACCAGCAAGGTCAATCAACCAGATCCATGCCCGGTTTCAGAAAACAACTCTTACTCCTTGTTCCAATATCTTCCACGACGTACGTGTGGGTATCTTTAGCGACCCAGAGCCCGAGCACCGTATGGTCAGCACCCTCTAGGATCCTTCGCAGGTGACCTAGCGCTTCACTCATAGGCCGCTTCCTTGGTCCCTAATCCACCGTACCGGAAGCTCACCATTTAAATCGAACCGAGGCTGGTCAAGACCTTGGCCGACCTTGCTACGCGAGACATCCTTCATTGACTCTCCGTCAGCAGTTGCAACTTTATCAGTTCGGTCTTCATGACCTTAATCCTTAAGACGGTCAAAATGCTTCCCCAGCATTCTTGACATAAAACAGTCATTTACAAACAGTCACAAAATACAGTTTCTATAACGAACTCTCGTCTTTCCACATTATCCACTCTCGGACCACATTACTTATTCCCTATTCCATTCAATGTGTACTCATTCTCATCCATTCACTCATATAGACTACACATTATTTCACATACACATTCACATTCATTATTCTACATACATATCCATGTTCGTACGTCCACATCATACATCTAATTTCACATTCATACATACGCATCTACATGCATACATCTATTTTCACATCCTCATTCATACATCCACATTATACATACATCCAATTTCACATTCATACATACGCATCTACATGCATACATCTATTTTCACATCCTCATTCATACATCCACATTCACACACATACATCTACATCCGAATCTACATCTATACATCCACATCCACATCTTCATTCACATTCACATCCATACATCCACATCTACATACATACATCCATTTTCACATCCTCATCCATACATCCACATCCACATACATACATACATCCGTATCTACATCCATACATCCATACTACATCCATTCTCGTCCTAACACATCCTATATACATCTTATCCCATCAGATACACTCTCTACCTTGTCCCATACACATGTTAACACATCCTAACTCATCTTAACACATTTTATCACATCTCATACACCTCTTATCATATCCTATCACATCTCATACACATCTTATCACATCTTTTCACATCTCATACACCTCTTATCACATCCTATCACTTCCCATACGCATCTTATCACATCTTATCACATCTCATACACCTCTTATCACATCCTATCACTTCCCATACGCATCTTATCACATATTATCACATCTCATTTAAAAATCAATCTTTTATGCATCTTCCTATACATAAATTCATTTTAAATGAAAATGACACTTTTGAATTAAAATTCCATCTCTTATGCATCTTCCTATGCATAAACTCAATTTAGATGAGAATTGACACTTTTGAATTAAAAATCCATCTTTTATGCATCTTATTAAGCATAAATTCAATTTGGTAGGAATTATACTTTTAGAATAAAAGAATTTCTCTTATGCATCTAAGTTATGCATAAAATCCATTTATGATGAAAATCACACTTTTAGTATGAAAAGAATATCTTTTATGCATACCTCTATACGTGAAATCCAATATGATAAAAGTAACGCTTTTACAATAAAATAATCAACTTTTATGCATACCTCTATGCATGAAATCCAAATATGATAAAAGTCACACTTTTATAATAAAATAATCAACTTTTATGCATACCTCTATGCATGAAATTCAAATATGATAAAAGTCACACTTTTATAATAAAATAATCAACTCTTATGCATACTTCTATGCATGAAATTCAATTGTGATAAAAGTAACACTTTTATAATAAAATAATCAGCTTTTATGCATACCTCTATGCATGAAATCCAAATATGATAAAAGTAACACTTTTATAATAAAATAATCATCTTTTATGCATACCTCTATGCATGAAATTCAAATGTGATAAAAGTCACACTTTTATAATAAAATAATCAACTCTTATACATACTTCTATGCATGAAATTCAATTGTGATAAAAGTAACACTTTTATAATAAAATAATCAACTCTTATGCATACTTCTATGCATGAAATTCAATTGTGATAAAAGTAACACTTTTATAATAAAATAATCAACTTTTATGCATACCTCTATGCATGAATCCAAATATGATAAAAGTAACACTTTTATAATCAAATAATCATCTTTTATGCATAAATCTATGCATGAAATTCAATTATGCTAAAAGTAACACTTTTATAATAAAATAATCATCTTTTATGCATACCTCTATGCATGAAATTCAATTATGCTAAAAGTAACACTTTTATAATAAAATAATCATCTTTTATGCATACCTCTATGTATGAAATTTAAATATGATAAAAGTAACACTTTTACATTAAAATAATAATCTTTTATGCATACCTCTATGCATGAAATCTAATTATGATAAAAGTAACACTTTTATGTTAAAATAATAATCTTTTATGCATACCTCTATGCATGAAAATCAATTATGCATAATATAAAAATCAATTTCTCTATGATTACAATGAATATCTTCAATTAATCTAGGATGATAATTCCTAGAATATGGTAGGAAGTCCTCTTTTCATGCTTTGAATGAAATTATTTTATGCGTAATTTTTATAAAAAAATTTACCATAGCTCCGCTGCTATGATTGATAAATCTCAATTTTTCTAAGGGATAAAGCTTATCATTAAGAAATAATTAGAATGATCCCTAATTGGATCAATAATCCATAATGGATTGAATCATCAATATTCATGAAATACATAAACTAAAAGCATAGAAAAAAAGCCATTAATTTGGTCTCAAGTATAGATTAATCTTGGATTAAGGAAAAGCTTTATGAAAAGCTTCATTTGGATTGAGAATGGGTCATGAGTATGACCATTTCTTGAGTGAGAGAGAGAAATTACATAAAAACCATTTGAATTAAGCATAAATGGAAATTTATGTAATTCTTAACTATCATTAATCAATTAACTTCAATAGCATTCATCAAATTATGTAACTCTTCACTACCATTCATCAATTAACTTCAATAGCATTCAAAAACCATTCCAATTAAGCTTCTCAAGCTTGAGAGGGGTTGAGAAGAGAGAAACATTGAGAAATTATAGAAAATGATCAAAATTCACTAATTACCTTACAAATTGCTTGATTCTTTGTTCACGGTAGAGGCTCCCAACCAATCAATTGGTTAAGTATGTTGATGGAGCCACCAATGGAGATTGAAGAAAGAGGGAAGCTCCAAAAACTAGTGAATTATTAATGAATTCACAATTCTTGGCTTAGGTGGAGTAGAGTAACGATGCATAAACACCATATATTTTTCAACAAGGGGGAGGCTTCTATTTATAGGAAAAATTGAGCTCCTAACCAAACAAACTGATTCTAGAATTTTCTAAATCAATTTGGTTAATATTTGACCATTTTTAGGTCAGTTAAGCTAACTTTTTGGAACTAGACTTGAATGAGGAGAGAGGAGAGATGAAATATCTCAATTTTTATGAGTTTAAAACTCATTCAAGCATGTGAAATATGCACCTCCTTTAAAGAACTCCCCTTCCTTACATATGTGTCAAAATGGAATCATTATACCCAAAATATCTCATATTTTTAATATTGCTCATAGTTTTTTACTAATAAACCTTGTACATTTTCAACTCTTCATCTTATGTGAAATATGCACCTCCTTTAAAGAACTCCCCTTCCTTACATATGTGTCAAAATGGAATCATTATACCCAAAATATCTCATATTTTTAATATTGCTCATAGTTTTTTACTAATAAACCTTGTATATTTTCAACTCTTCATCTTATGTGAGCATTTACTCATTTTTGGATACCCAAAATATCTCATATTTTTAATATTGCTCATAGTTTTTTACTAATAAACCTTGTACATTTTCAACTCTTCATCTTATGTGAGCATTTACTCATTTTTGGGTATCTTCTTTTACAAATTGGATTTATCTCCTCCCTACACATGGATTGATGCTATTGGCCCATAGGAACCTTAATTGGACCATAATCCAAAATTTCTGAAAATCTAGACCCTTAGGCTAAGGTCCTTTATACCCATTTCTAATTAATTCCAATTGCACATTGGAAAGTTCTTTTTGAATTTCTGTTTCAGGGGAACTTATTTTAATAAGATGAGATAATTTTCTATCCAAAAATATTAAAAATCTGAATATCCTCTCTCTAGAATATTTTCTCTCTCTAGGTTAAAACAGTTAGAAACAAGTCTTTTATATTTCTGAAGAGGGATTGATTACAGGGGAAGATGCTGGACATTTTGAGAGGCTGGGGAGGAATCTTACAAATTAATCTTTGGTCTTATACAATTGGACAAATTCCTCTTACATGGAGTTGATGGACATTATTGCTAAGCTATTGAATGCCTGGTTGCTCAATTTGGACAAATATTGAAGAAATTAGAGCCAAATTACTACTGGTTTTTCTGGTTTTTCCCAAAACAGAGAAAGGGGTTTTCAAAAATTGATATGTACACATGTCAGATGGTGTTGATACTCTACATTGAGGTTGTTTAGGTGTCAATGCAAGTTGACCATACTTGATTGCACCACTACATTGTGATTTGGAGCCTTGGAAAGCGCATCAAAATAGGGTATCTTGGACTGCGTGAGTCAGTTCATTTTGGATGCATACAGGTTGATTTTCTACATCAAATTTGAAGATTGGTGGTTACTTTGGAGTATCTGGAACACTCATTGGAATGTGGTTGAGCTGAGGAAGGCTTGGTTACAGATTTGGACGAGTGCGGAAGGTGCACATTGAGCAAACATGTCGGATAATCCAGTACAGATTGTTGGTGAAAAGCTAGATAGAAAGAACTTCCAGGCATGGAAGTACATGATAAAAAGTTTCTTGAAGGGAAAAGGTTTTTGGAATCTCATTACAGGTGCTAAGCCTGAGCCTGAGCTACCTCGACAACCTACACAGCAGCAGCTTATTGCTCATAAGCAATGGTCAGAAAGAGCATTCAAAGTGCTGCATTATCTGTCTATATGTATTTCTGATGCTATGCTCATACACATACAGGATGCTGAGAATCCCAAAGATGCATGGGATACTTTAGTAAAGATGTTTGATACAGACACGAGTGCTCGCAAGTCTCAGTTGCGACAGTAGATACATAATGTGAAAAGGAATAAAAGGAGCATACATGATTATGTGCAAGAAATCAAGAAGTTTGCAGATGCATTGGCCACAATAAATGCCCCCATGCCTGATGATGATTTGGTGGATATTACCTTGCGTGGTCTTTGCAAGGAATATAAATCTTTTGATACATCTATCTCAGTGAGGAGTACAGGTTTACTAGACTTTGATGAGTTGGTTTCCCTCTTGCTTGTTGAGGAAATCAAACTCAGTGATTCATTTCTGGATGCATCTACTAGCCATGATGATAATGGCAGAAATCAGGCTTTCTATTCTCAGAGAGGCTTTAGAGGCAGGGGGAGATTCACATCACATGGACGTGGTGGTAATGGTCGTGGATGGCAGGACAGGTCACCACAGCAGAATTTTCAGCCTTCATATGGTGCTCGAGGTGGTCGTGGATATGCACCTCAGAGAGGCAGAGGTAATCCCCGTGGTAGAGGACGTTGGCAAGGCCAACAAAATTCTATGCAAGATGTGGAATGCCATTACTGTGGCAAATATGGTCATATGGCGAGAGATTGTTTTCACAAACAGAATGATTTGAGAGGGGGTAGAGCACAACGTGGTGGTCATTATGGTGGAAATTATGCATAACATGGTGGAAACTATGCATCAGGCAGTAATGATGGCACTGCAAATCATTTGTTTGCCATGAAACATGTTGTGGGTTCTATGACGACAAATGCTGAGAATGATGACACTTGGTATATGGATTCTGGAGCATCAAACCATATGACATGTCATGGTGAATGGTTTGAGCATATGAAGCCTATGGATGTGAAAGGCTATGTGGAAACAGGAGATGATACTCAGCATGCCATTACACATGTTGGTAGTGTACCATTGGTTATGCACAATGGTCAAACAAAGTCTATGTCAGATGTATTGTACGTGCCTTCTATCACAAAGAGCTTGGCCTCAGTCAAATGGTGGAACAGGGATTACAGGTTTGTTTCAGCGAGCATGGTTGCTTCGTTGAGGACTTCAAACAAGGATGTAGAGTCATTGCTAAAGGAAAGAAAGAAGGCAGGTTGTTTAAGTTGGATGCTGGAATTCCTGAGCTAAAATCAGCCATGTTCTCTAAAAGCAAGAATGTGGTACAGGACATTGATATGTGGCATAAGAGGATTGGACATGTCAATATACAAAGATTAAAGAACATGCAGACAAGAGGCATTGTCAATGGATTGCCCAAATTCAAATATGATGGGAATATGCATGTTTGTGAAGCTTGTCAGTTTGGAAAGCAGGCAAGGTTGCGGTTTCCTAGAGAAGGAAACATGAGTAGCAGGCCACTTGAGATAGTACATAGTGATGTATGGGGTCCTGCACAAAACCCATCTATCAAAGGCAGTTTATACTATGTGACATTCATAGATGATTTCAGTAGGATGACATGGATATACTTTCTCAGAGAGAAGAGTGAAGTATTGGAAAAGTTCATGGATTTCAAAGCTTTTGCAGAAAAGCAATATGGCTGTTGGATTAAATGTCTGAGGACAGATGGAGGTGGTGAATACACCTCAAAGGCTTTTGAGCATTTCTTGAGGAAGCATGGAATAAGAAGACAATTGACTTGCAGGTATACACCTCAGCAGAATGGTGTGGCTGAGAGAAAGAATAGAGTCATATGTGAAGTGGCTAGGGCGATGCTCAATGAAAAGAGCATGCCAGATTACTATTGGGCAGAAGCATGTGCTACTGCAGTGTATATATTGAACAAAACACCTACAGCCAAATATGGAAGCACGCCAGAGATGCGGCTTACAGGTTACAGGCCAGACATTGGACACCTCAAAGTTTTTGGATGCATAGCTTATGTACATGTGCCTGATGAAAGAAGAAGGAAGTTGGATCCTAAGGCAGAGAAATGTGTATTTGTTGGATATGCACAGGATCGAAAGGCATACAAATGTTATAATCCACAAACTAGACAAGTGGTCATCTCACGAGATGTGGTGTTTGATGAGCTTGCTAGTTGGTACAAAGCAAAAGATGAGGGTGTCATTGAGTCACTTGAGGCAGATGTGCCTGTGAACTTGCCACAAGCAAGTTCTAGTTCTACTACTATGTCTGGGCCAGCAGCAACAGAAGCTGAGAGTAGCAGTGTACGTCCATGGTCAAGACGTTTGAGGCATGAGAGTGTGAGCATTGGGAGTAGTGCTATGGATAAAGGAAAGAAGAAGGTCGAAGGAATTGGAATCACAGGTTATGAGTCATCTAGTTCAGAGAGTTTGGATGAGGAGCTTGGCATACCTGTTTTACGCACACCTGGTGCTAGGCAGGACAGGTGCTAGGCAGGACAGATATGTGCCACCACATGCTAGAGTGACAGGTGTACAGAGTGACCCGCATGCATTGCGGAGATCCCAGAGAGTCAGATATCCAGTTGACAGATTAACATATCGAGATTTTGCTATGCATTATGCATATATGACATCTATGGTGAAGCATGTGGAGCCTACATGCTATACAGAGGCTATTGGAGAGCATGTATGGGAGAAAGCAATGGATGTTGAGATGGACGCATTGGTCCATAATGATACATGGGATTTGGTTGCATTACCAAAGGACAAGAATGTTATTGGCTATAAATGGGTTTACAAAGTGAAGTGCAAATCTGATGGTTCTATTGAGAGACATAAAGCAAGATTGGTAGCAAAGGGTTATGCACAAACGCAAGGTTTGGACTATGATGAAACCTTTAGTCCAGTGGCTGAGATGGGAACAGTAAGAGCAGTCATTGCTATGGCTGCAGCTAATGGCTGGGAAATGCATCAAATGGATGTCAAAAATGCATCAAATGGATGTCAAAAATGCATTTCTGAATGGACAACTACAAGAGGAAGTGTATATGGCACAGCCAGAAGGGTATGTACACCCTAGATATCCCACTCACGTATGCAAATTGAAAAAGGCATTGTATGGTCTGAGGCAAGCACCTCGTGCTTGGAGTGATAAGATGAGCAGATATCTTATCTCACTTGGTTTTCAGATTTCTACAGCAGATTCTTCACTCTATCTGAAGAAGACAGAGCATGGGATTGTTTTACTCGTCATCTATGTGGATGACTTGATTATCACAGGTGATCATGGTGCAGATGTGATGCATGTCAAGAAAGCTTTGAGTGGGCAATTTGACATGAAAGATCTTGGTGAGTTGAGATACTTCCTTGGAATTGAAGTGGTCAAAGATCATGCAGGTACATGGTTAGTACAGCGCCAATATGCGTTGGATATGTTGGCAAAGTATGGCATGACAGGGTGTAAGCCTATGAGTACACCTTTGGAGCAAAATGTGAAGTTGCGGGCTGATTATGGTGATGAGCTTGATGATCCATCTATGTACAGGAAGATGGTTGGTAGTCTCATTTATATGACTATCACACGCCCGGATTTGAGTTATGCTGTGGGGCTAGTAAGCCAGTTTATGCAGAGCCCCAGAAAACCACATTTGGATGCAGTGAGACGCATCATGAGATATGTCAAGACCACTGCACATTATGGTCTGCTTTATGAGAGTGGTAAAAGCTTGGACATACATGGCTACACAGATGCTGATTGGGCAGGTAGCGCATATGACAGGAGGTCTACTAGTGGATATGCTTTTACACTTGGAAGTGCCGTGGTGAGTTGGAGTAGCAAGAAGCAACCTACAGTTGCTTTATCCAGTACAGAGGCTGAATACAGAGGTGCAGCCATTGCTACTTGTGAGACAGTATGGTTAAAGGGTCTCTTGGCAGATTTATGTGAGCCTATTGATGGCAAAGTTGTCATTCATTGTGACAACATGAGCAGTATACAGTTGGCCAAGAATCCAGTGTTTCATGCGAGGACCAAACACATAGAGGTCCATTATCACTTTGTCAGAGAGAAGGTGCTGGATGGTACAGTTGATCTTCAGTATGTGAAGACTGATGAGACATCTTTACGAAGCCACTTAGCAGGGAGAATTTTGAGTACTTCCGTACTATGTTGGGAGTACATGGAATGAGCTTGAGGGGGAGTGTTGAGAGTCTTGATATCCCAAGCTCATCTACATCTTCATCGGCAGTACATCATGAGCTTGAGAGGGGCTGTTGAGATTCAAGCTCGATGTCAGTGTGAGCCAGCTATGCTATGTGCTGGCAGATTAGGTAGGAACATGTGTGAGACATAAATGACCGTGTGTCCAGCTGGTCATAGTGTGTGGACATTAGCTAGGGTTAGATGTGTGTGGACACAACTCATAGTGTTGTGTGTATTATGGATTATGGCATTATGCATTGTGTGAGAGTGGAGATGGCTTCCCTCTATGGTTAGGGTTTGCAATATACATTAGGGTTTGCTCCTGTGTGTGTGTCTCCTCCCCCTCTACCGTTCTTTCAACAGGGGTGTCTACCAGGTTTCAAGGAATCAAGGCGTGATGGGTTGGTGGCCCTTGTACAACATGTGTACTCAGCAAAAACAAATATTTCATTGCGGCCCCAATGGCACACTCCTCTTTTTCCTTGTAATTGTATAGATTTCTCTCTAGTAGGTTGGTTTACATGGGGCTCTTGTTTTCAACCTCATTTGATGGGTTTGTTTGTTTCAAGATATTTTTCCTTCCAACTTCATTGAGGAGGAGCCTGTACAAAGCCTAAAAGGTACATTCTATACCGTTCATGCTCATATAGGGGATGGAATACTCTCCAATGTTGCCCTTTCTAACATTGCTCGTCGGAAAGTTTTCTTCTACACACACAACTATGTAGTGCCCACACAAGCCAATGGGTTTGGTAAGATTGAAGAAATCCCCTCCCCTCGTCTCTTTAGCACTGAATGGCCAATAACCTGATGTTTGGACTACGATTACTCTTACGGCAAATATGGCTAGTGATATACAAGCCTCTTTGAAGTACACCAAGGCCTCAAGATCAGTGGGTCTTACTTGGGCATGCCCTATGCATGTGTTTTCCCACATGTTTCAAGCCTTTGAGTGCACACAAATGCCCACCATGTACATGTGCAAGGTTGTGGGTGTTGAAGAGATGGTTAATTTACTTGGCCAAGGGTGGGACCTTGTGGAGGGGGAGAACAAAGGGGAGAATTTCAAGTGCAATGTAGTATAGTCTAGTGTCTCCTTTCGATAAGTTATAAGGAGCGTCACCATGCTTGAAAAATTATGTTAACCACAGTTAACACCATATCCCGGCTAATCATGCATGTTCCACATAAGTATTCCTCGCACTTGCAACCCTTTCTCCAAACCTCTTAGACGCATCATGAACTTGAATACCATCCGGTAACATGCGTAGCTCATCAACTAATGGAGCCAAGTAGACGTCCATGTTCTTAACCTTGTACTTTCCTGGAACTATCAAGGAAAGTAAAAGGTGCCCCTTCTTTATTGCTAACCATGGTGGTAGGTTATAGTTCACTAGGCAAATGGGACATGTATTCCATGATGAACTTCATAAGCCAAATGGATTGACTCCATCCATTTGCTATTCTGAGACAAATATGACGAGGCTCTTCCCCAAAGTCCACCCACTTCTCTTCAATATACGTCCATGTTGGAGAATCAGAGGGAACATGCATATAACGTCATCCGTGGATCTCGTGTTCCAATGCCAAGTCATTAAAGATGCAATGGATTTGCATATAAACACTGTTTAAATACATGGAATGAGAACTATTGAAGTTATGAGGCTTTATAACACAGAAGAAACAAAAGCATGACAAACTTCAAAATAGAGCTTGTGTAGGGTCTTTGCAACTGAATCCCAATACACAATGTGTTTTGCGAGTACCTTTGACTGTTTGGCATGCATATGCATTGCTCCTGTCGACATCATTGATCTTCACCTTCATAAAAAGCATTTGCTTTTCCCATCATCTGCCATCTTCCAAGTCAACCATTCAACAACATCATGGGCATTCTGTAGCTTAGCACCATTTTCATCCAACTGCTCAGCTGTTAGAGCACGCTTTATCACAGCACCTGCACCATCATGCTCTCCCTTACCATGCCCAATACTGAAGTAATTCCATAGCATTTGACTGTTGGTTAGTGAATAGTAGCTGTAATAACAAAAACAATAAAATTTTATTGATTGCAGAATAATAATAATTTTTTACATACAGAGACTGTGCTAAAATAGTACTAACACAAACTAACAAAGAGTACTAACATAGAACTAACACAAACTAACACAGACTAGCATAGAGTACTACCACAGACTAATACAAACTAGCACAAAGTACTAACATAGTACTACAAAATACTAACACAGACTAGCATACTAACATAGTACTAACACAAAGCAGCACATACTAACATAGTACTTAGACATAGTACTAACATAGCACACAGAGTACTAACACACAAACTAACACAGAGCACCAACATAGTACTAACACAAACTAACACAAACTAACACAGAGTACTAACATAGTACTAACACAGACTAGCACACATAGTACTACCACAGACTAACACAGAGTACTAACATAGTACTAACACAGAGCAACACAGACTAACATATTACTTACACATAGTACACAGAGTACTAACACAAACTAACACAGACTAGCACCACAGAGTACTACCACACAGACTAACACACAGAGTACTAACATAGTAGTAACACAGACCAACACACATCTTGCAATGAAGTAAAATGATCGTGCTACCTTAAATTGAGATGTTGCTCCATCTGAACAAACCCAGTGCCTTGTAAACTTTAGTCCTTGAGATAGAAGACATTGATAATGAAGCTTAAAACAATGTTGAACGAACAATGTGTGTTAATCCAATTCTAGGATTAACAAGAGCTACCGCCATTATCTTACATCAAGAAGTCATGGTAGATACACCAAAGGGTCATACATTCAAGATATGAAGCAATAGTGTCCAAAGCTACAACTTGGACGGGTGCCTGTAATGGTGTGAGACAGAGTATTAATGGCGATTCCCGCTTCAAGAGCGTGTGGTAGCAAGTTAGGATGAAGTCCTAAGTGATGTACTTCATGGATATATTATGAGAGCAGTCATTGTAATAGCATTAGGCCTCTTATGAGCCTAAAGTGCCCAACCAGACAGTTTAAGTGAGTGTGAACACTTATGGCCATGTATATAAGTGAATTTCTCTCATAATACAACGGACTCTCCCATTGTGCAATTGAGTCTTGCTCTTTCTAATCTCTCTCCCTAATGCATGCTAGTGAGTGTGTGTGACTGAAGTGAGGTGAGAGAAGGGACGAGGACCCGTAGTGCAATGCGGCGGTGTGACACAACGCTCACGGGAGACGTGGTGGAATTGCTTCTCAAGGAGTTGTAGAGCTTGGAGACCTCAAGGGTTACGAGTTTGGCCATTGGAAAGATCCTCATGACAGTTGTGGTTCACCAGGTAATCTCTTTTTGGATGTGTTTCAAGGAGGGTTGGGGTGAGTCATAACAATGTGTCATGTTGTTTATCATCTGAAATATAAAAGACGGATTGCTTCTTTAAATTTCCATCCTCCTTCCAATAGTAAATTTTTACCAATAACACTAGTCACTATACCAATGCATGGATTGGATTTCATTCTACACCTTGAAGGTATAATTCTCGGCAAAGTCAACAACAGATATCACCACATCATCTGGCAAATTCTTCAAGAATTCTTTGAATTGTCAATTCTGCTAGTAACTTCGAAAGTTATGGGGGATGAACACATTCAAATGCTAAAAAAATAGTGGGATAATGTCTTTTGCAGGTGTCTCCTTTACTTGTTTTATGCGTTTCCTTATTTGACCTTTTCCTATGTCCTCTGTGGTGACATACTCATAAGTCTTCCACTTTACTAGTTCTTGATTTGCTACATCGATCTCACGAGGACAAAAAAAAGGTTTCGGACAATTCTTACACGTTTGTAGTAAGCATGCAAGCTTGTGCCACTCAGCTAACTCTTCCTTTGGGCATATTGTTGACCTCCACAATTCTAACCACTGAAGAATAGGTGGCCACATAGGCATTGCACTTGTCCTCCTCATTTGGCCTACAAACCATACACAAGAAATCACATGCATCTCCATGTAATGAGTTTGTATTGGTCCTCATGGAATTCAAAGCAATCCACATTAAACCAATTCTTGTATGGTAAACACAACATCACATGTTTCTCTCCTTAAGTTTTCTAACAAAATAAGGCTTCAGGCTCTAAAAAGCATGAAAGCTGATGTTAATGGAGGGATGTTGTTCTTTGAAGTTCATCAAGAATTCTACCTGCATAACGAGAACAAAAAATTTACAAAAATCAAGAGTTTGTAAGTATGAACTCTGATACTACCAATAGTAGTTTCAGTGGTTTTAGTGTTGATACTGCTAGTATATGTACTAATAGTACTATTAGTACTAATCATACTAATAATCTGAATAATTCGAAGAAGAAGATCAAAGAGGTAATATCATGTTAAAGATAATAATGATGTAGATAGTGCCCTTGACTCCCTTTGGCAGAAGCAGAAAGCAAAACTTGGCCAGTGATTAGTTTAGGTGCTAAAGGGAGTTTTGATTGTTGTATCTCTTCTAATACAAGATTTTGTCTACACTTGGATAGCAATTTAAGGAGCCAAATTTCCTTTCCTAAAAAAAAAAATGATGTGGATATACCTCGGTAAGCTCCAAGTAATGGCTGGGATGAACTCTGTAGTTTTTTCGACTTATCTGCTGCCTATAGACATTCTTCTTGTTTGGAGACACCCTTATGTTGCTTGTCCAAAATTGAATGACAGAGTGAACAACCTCTTCACTTAGACAATCATTCCTGTGTTTGCAACCTTCTCCCACCCATTTGAACTATTTAGCTTGTACATTAGCACGATGTTTCTTCAAATTTCTTGGTTGGATACCAAGGGCTTTAGCAACTCTCCTATCACTGTATTGTTTTTTTGCCACATTGCTAGCAACCATGTGAAGTGCTGCTCTCTTTCTAGCTAGCTTATCTACACTTTCCATGCCTTTGACCATGCTCAATGATGTCTTTATGTTCTCTACAATCGCCTTCGAAATCATCTGGTTAGGAAACACTGTCTTCTTCACAATTTCTTGTAGTTTTGGATGTTGTAAAATCCTACCAAGAATTTCTGATCGTCCTTCTCTATCAAAACTACTAGTAACATTGAAGAAGTAATGCAATGCAAGACCACGCTTGTTCCTATCCAAGCACTTTGAAAATCCAAATGATGATCCCGCAGACATGCTTGGCTCAGTTGAATGTTCCATACAAATGAGATATCTAGAGAGAGAAAATAGGGCAGTGGGAGAGGCAGAGAGAGAGGGGGGGAGGGGCAGAAGTGTGGTAGTAGCAGAGTAGGAGAGAGCTTCTAAGAAACGAGAATCACACAAATTAGGGAAGATCGAGCACTCAATGAAGTCAAAGCGAACTACCATGCACATCCAAAAAATTTTGAATTGCGGGAGGATCTCTATTTTTTTAGTTCTAAATTTTCTTGCCATGGATCTTTATTTAGTACTAAAAGTATGCTTAGTATCCGGCAATTTTTTTCCAAAAACACTACTAAATGCATACACCGTACCATGCTTTCACCCTTGTATTAGACCACCCATATATTGATTTGCAAGTTCAATATGGAGAGGCAAGTGTGGAGAACTAAAACACGTGCTCCACAATAAAGTGGTAGATGGGCAAGCCTACGTATCTCTTTCTCCTCTCAAGAAGCATGCTCCATATGTAGTTAAATGTCTTCTACTTCTTGGGACATTGCATGCTCCGAATCATGATCGTCTACTCCATGGCTTGTGTCATGCAAGGCATCTATCATGTTGGAGAGACGGAAGACTCTTTACACTTGTAACAAGAGTAGCATGATCCGCGTGTAGCTCAATCCAATGGGATTTGCATCCCTTTCGGAGCTAGGGATTCAACCCGTACCAGTGCACGGAAGCTTATCCCTTTCAGGAGAGAATGCTATAAACACCACTACCTTGACATAGACTTTACACACACAAGCTCAATCTTGCCATAGCTCATTCACTCATCATCCCACTCATTCATACATCCAATACAAGAAGAAGGCTAAGCTAATGCACACACAAGCTCAAGCACACTTCATTCTCAAGCACTTACTTCCCTAGCATGCACACAAACCTTGAAGCTTAATGGAACTTGAAATAAACATGCATTCTCATTCACTACTTAAGCAATGCCTTGCCCATGGATAACCTACAAGCTATGGAGAAGCTTAAGCTTGAATCCACTACCACACAAAGCCTAATAGAGAATCCACAAGCATCAACAAAGAAGCATGCACACTAGAGAATAGAGATGAGAAGAGAGAAAAACATCATCTCATTGCATTGAATTAGAAGAGCATTGCTCATACCATAGTGTAGATGGGGAGAGAGAAGAGCTTGCACCTCTATGAACAAGAGGGAGAGCTAGTCTCAAGAGAGCTCAAGCATGAGTTTAACCCAATGTGTATGTGAGCTCTCAAATCAGCCACTATTTATACTAAAACTCCTAAAACTCCCAAAACTTCCCATGTGGGATTATTTTCAAGCCCACCCCCACACTCACCCACAACTTGGAACTCTCTACAAGAGCCCTAAATAAGAATGTCAAGTCTCTTGTTTTCCTGCTTCCATCTTTGTGTTGCATCCTTGCCTTGATCACCACTCGTCACGCAACATTCTCCCCTTCCTATTTTGCGCACGTCCTCGAGCGCGTAGATGCCAGGGAAGAGTAGAATCTCCAGTGTGTACCTGCAAGCAAAATGGTTTGTGTTCTTTTTTCTTTCTTTTTTTGAAAGCAAAAGTACTGCAGACAATAACAAAACAAGCAATTTTACTGAATAAGACATGGCAATAAACGTCCAATTAGCTAGAGGAAGGAAACATTGAAGCAGTGTAGAGATTGAATAGGTTAGTTCAAGCCTTAATAATTACTACGTGCAGCTAACTAAAGTAAAGAATGTTTTATGCCAAATGTATTGTTCTTTTCCTAGAAGGCAAAAGACAACAGTTAATCGAGGGACTATCAAAAGTAGTATACTGAGCCTATGCTAAGTCAAAGATGTCGGTTCAACATTAATAAATCTAACATAATTATGTAGTGGCAGACTCTTGATATTGCTTAGTGTTAAGGTTTAATATTTTAAGCACAACGGCGACCATCCTGGATTAGACAAGCATTTCTCTTTGTGCCTTTCTGTCCTTTTTTTGTTTTGTTTTGTTTTTTTTTTTGGGACAGGACTCTCTTCAAGAGTATGTTTGCGCACCCGCGGTATGGCTATTCCTTACTACACAAGGCATTGGTCTGGGAAAGGTATAGACCAATGATGATGGTTGGATTAATGGCAATGATGATGGTTGGATTAATGGCAATGGTGATGGTTGTGTTTCTGTTCCTTTTAGACGATTCGCCGCTAACCCTGGTAACGGCGAATTGTCTGTTCTAAATGTCTCGCGTGGTTCCCATTTAATCTCCCGTTGGAAATTGTAAAAATAGCTCTGACGATCCTAAGCTAAGGATTTTTTCCAAATCGTCTGCGGTAAATGGTCTATTTTTGCAGTATATAGGGTCTATTCATTGCTTCTATTTACTTTCACAATCACGTGTGTTTCATGTAAAAGCCCGCCACCTTTCAAGAAGCAGTGTTCGCCAATACTACACAAGGCATTGGTCTGGGAAAGGTATAGACCTCCCTCGCCTACCATGAATAACAAGGCAATAGGCCACAAACATATACACTTTTCTTTTATTTTTGTCATGCCAATTTTTGTTATGGAAGGTTTATTAGATTGTCCCTAAGCAATGTCCTAGTAAGGGCAAGATATCCACTGACGGTCCTATGATTAATTTAGTCTCTTTGTCCTAGGTCTGGAACTCTACCTCTTAGCACAAAACACTAATTACTTTGTATTGCTAAACGGGTAAAAACAATTACGGTCAAACTTACACTATCAAGTCTAAAGCCACTAGAATGCTATCCCTACTCTAGACCAAAGGAGATGCATATTGCCATGCTTAGTAAAGTGAATTTTATAAACAATCAACAAGCAACAAGAAAAATACAGAAAACATTAAAGATTGGCATGAGTTCACCTGTTTCTGTTAAAGCGCTAGTTGGTGAAGAATTGTTTGCACTTGATTGTATGACTGTCAGTTCGGTATTGAAGCGGAAGATGTAGTTTGGTGCTTGTATCTGTTTTATTCCAACAAAACAAACTAAAGAGAAAGAAAATTAAAAAGACAAAAAATAAAAAACATTGGTGCTAAACACCGGATTTGGCCGAGGGGAAAAACCCAATGGGAAAAAGTGCCCTGGCTTCTAGTTCTTATTAAGAGAGTACAAATTCTAGTCTTGTACTGGGGGTGGATGTATGTCTGCATTCTCAGGTGGGTGGACATCAATAGCTTCAGGATGTAAAGATAACCCAGAACGTAATCCTACCCATGGAGAAGATGGCAAGGGAAGAAGTGCATCTTCACTAACATATGGTATGGGCACAGTAGGAAGGCTAAAGAGGCACCTATGGTTTTGAAACCATTCTAAAGACTCACTCACATTAAGCCAAAACTGACATGTAGATTCATGGGGAAGAAGAACCTGCAAAATGGGAGGGGTTAGCAAACGAAGGGTGTCCTCGTGCCATGCTTGAGCTCTTTCCTCTTCCGGGAGTCTTTGTTGGTTGGGTCCACG
Source organism: Cibotium barometz (assembly GCF_041138505.1). Taxonomy (NCBI): domain Eukaryota; kingdom Viridiplantae; phylum Streptophyta; class Polypodiopsida; order Cyatheales; family Cibotiaceae; genus Cibotium; species Cibotium barometz. The sequence continues at coordinate 57,954,025 of NC_141049.1, read as the reverse complement.
TTGCGGCATCATAATTGCCCAGAGATTATGTCGTTGAGGTGTGACCCCCATGATCTGCTGCATCATACCAGTGCCATAGCGACGGAAGTATGTGCGACACTACCAACATATATGGGAAGCATTCCCCAATACCATACGAGCACAGTCGCATCGGCAGTGTGGAAACGGATGATGTTGCTGGTAGTATAACTCCACAAATTGTCTTCCACAGCAATCCTCACCCACTGGGGCATAAAAATATCGGGAGTGCGTCTGAAAAGGTGCAATGCTGTAGCCCCCTTGATGGTCAGGGTGAGTGCTATCTAGGTCCAAAGATGGACTGCATGTGTCCAGCTAAGTCTCCATTTGGTTATTCTACACAACACATAAGGGAGTGTTCAAATTTTTTTATTTAATGCAAGTTGAACGAAGAATGCTAGTATGTACAGGCATGACGGAAATAGAGCTAATAGATTCGATAGATGAATTGCCAAAAAGTAGCTTTTGTAGCATGATAGCTCTTTCAAAAATGAGTTTGTTTTTTGGATGTAACATTATGCAAACTGTTTTTGGGTTGTTGACGTATGGCACAGGTTCCTTTTTGTTGGACTCTTTTTGGTACCCATTTCAGAGTACGTGCAAGAGATTGAAGTTTAGTCGGAGGTGAGATTTTAGCGATAGGCATAGGAAATGCATTGGGACAAATAGGAGGAGGTGTGAATGGAGATGTTTGAACACTTCTGAGCTTTGGCAACCATATGGCAGCTGTGTTCTTGCCATCCCATTGGGCTTTCAAAATTTTCTTGGGTCTTCAGAGTGCCCAACTCTAACACCTATGCCTGTAGACTTATGGCTGGTAATGTAATTTGATTAGGGAAAGAGTAGAATACCGACAACATTCCAAATAGTTGGAGTTGTAGGAAGAACGCTCTTTCCTTGATAGTCAGGGAGTCTACTTGTGTAGGAGCCTGACTGAAAGTTGTCGGCTTTGTAAGACAAACTTTGACATTGCTTGTGTTTTGAGAAATAGACTCTGAACTTGATTCGGTTGCAATATCCTCCTTTTGATGTGTTGCCTCTGAGATAGAAGTGAGTAAAGGTACCCACTTGCCTTTTTCTTCCCATGTCAGTTTGGAGTATCCCTTCCTGTTCGAGACCTTCTGATGATGTCCGATTGACGCGTCAGCTTGTGTTTCCACCTGGACTCTTTCAGGCTTGGTAAGGTGTGGTTTCCAGTATTGATTTGGTTTCTGTTAGTGAGGTGGTATTGACTACTTTTGTTCTTGAGTAGATTCAGGAACATAATTACGTTTTGCTGCAGTAGTCCCTGCATTCTTCTTTGGTAGCCACAAGGTAGTAGCACCCTCGTAGTAGCCTTGTGCTTTGCAGAACCTTCTTTGGGATCCACCGTTGTTGAGTGGTCTTGTTGGAGGTGGAACTGTTGGTTTTGGTGAGCCTCCTCTTTAGCTTTGTATTCCTTGGATGTTCCTTGGCAGCATTGGGTCTTGGCTTGCGAGCTGCTTTAGGTAACCAGATTTGAATTCTAAGTGCTTCCCCCCTTCCGTAGCCTTGTGCATATAAGAGAGATGTTGGCACATGCCATCCTTGTGTATTGTCATTGTCATTGTCATTATTCACCCAAATCATTGGTTCTTTTGAGGTTGTCTCTATCACAGTGGTGATGGTCTCCACCTTTTGAAAAGATGGGAGTGCCGAAGCACTTGATCCTGTAAGGTGAGTAGAATTTACCAACAAGGTGTATTGTCGGGAGTTCCAGTCCATACCGCATCTGGTGGTTCTAATCCATGATCTGCCTAGAACAACATCCACCACTGCTAGGCTCTTGTTAGTAACATAAAAAGTCACGTGCATAGATTGATCCTGAATGGACATATTAATACAGCACTTGCCTAGGGCTGGGGTTTCATCACCAGAGAAACTCTAGAAGTTCAATGATGCATTTGTGAGCAAAGGTTGGCCTAATGATGTCCACGCTTCATAAGACAAAACATTGCAGTCGGCTCCCGAATCTATAAGTGTAGACGCTGCAAAGATTGCTCTTTGAGTAGGGATCCTTACATCAATATGAAAGGGATCTACAACGTCTTCATCATCATTCAAGTGGATGGCCATGATAGCTGCCTTGTAGCACTAGCACTCTCGTGCTAGTGCTACTCTAGCCTTAGCTTCTTCTTTTGCTTGACTTTGTAACAAAGCTTGAGCTTTTTTACGTGTCTGACTAGCATGTATGCGTATCAGCATATCATCTGTTAGAGGTTCTTCATAGCGCTTCAAGCGGCTACCATTGATGAAGTTAGTCATTGGCTCTCCATCTAAGGTTTCCAACCTTACTACACCACTCGTAAGCTCGTTGATCACAAATGGACCAAGTCCTCGCATTTTCAGCTTGCGTTTTTGTTTCTTCAATGTGTAAAGCAACACTAGATCACCTCTCCTGAAGCGACCTTTCTTCACATGCGTATCATGCCAACGCTTTTGGCATCGTTTTTCAGCATACATGCCAATGACTGCCAATAGCCTGTCTTCATCTAGCCTCTCCAATTCATCGATCCGTGTAGAGAATTCATGATCCGTCCACTCAAGTTGTTTTGCAACTCGAAGTGTAGGTACAATAAATTCTATCGGAAGGATAGCGTCCAATTCAAAAACTAGATTGAAAGGTGTCGTGCCTATGGACGTTTTGTAAGCAATTCGGTAAGCCCATAGAACTGAGTGAAGTTTCTGTTCCCAATCTGTTCTATGTCCCTCAACAATCTTTGTAAGCGCAGTGCAAAGAGTCTTGTTTGTGCTCTCAGCTTGACCATTTGCTTGCGGGTGATAAGGCGCTGACCTCTTATGGATGACCATAAAGTCTTCCAAAAGAAAGGTAATGACTTCATTGATAAAATGCACACCTTGGTCACTCACAATCTCAATAGGTAAACCGTAGCGTGTAAACACATGTTCGTATAAAAACTTTGCAGTGGTCCTATTTTATTTATTTATTTTTTTTAAAATAATTACACAAAAATACGAATTATGCTAAAAATACTAATTATGCAGATTACACTAATTATGCAAAAAATTACAAAAATTTAAAAAAATGCAGAATATGCAAAAAATGTGGACTCAAAATAAAACACATAATTTACAGATTTTTTAAAATTATTTTTATTTATTTTTTATTTATTTATTTTTTATATTTTTTTTTAAAAAATAATGCAAAAAACATGAAAATTACCTAGTATGCGAAAAATATGAAAATAAATTAAAATAAATAAAAAAATAAAATACTAACCTGCGCCGGCACCTTATCGCTTCGTAATTTGCGCCGGTAATGCGCGGCCACCTTATCGCTTCTTCTTTTTTTTGCTTCGGCCTCCTCTGCTGCGCCTTCTCCACCTTTGCTGACCCCACCGCCTCCGCTCTCTCTGCTCTGTCTTCAGTGGCCAGCAGCCCCGGCGACATAGCCCACCTACACCCTCTCCTCTGTTGTGGCCCCCCAAGAGAGAACCTCCTATGGCCTGATGGCCTGTATGGGTGCTCCTTCGCGTGCGTATAAGTAATGGGAGAGAGAAAGCAGAACTCCCTTCCCGTGCAGTAAGTGAACAAGAGAGAGAGAGAGAGAGAGAGATTAATCTCGCTTCACGGGTATACGCCAGTAGGTAGCGGTGCTGTTGTGGTAGAGAAAAAGCACAGCAAGGAAAAGCTAGCCTGGCTGTTGTGGGTCAGTCGCCTCGTGCCTTGGCTACACCTTGCCATGTTGAGCACCAGCCCCACCTCGCTTGTTGCCTTATTTGCCCTTTCTTTGCGACTAAGAGCCGCTTCCACTTTCCTTTGTGTGCCAAGGGCCCCTCCTCTTTTCTTGCTTTGCACTCTGGCTGTCGTGCGGGTCGCCTCTTGTACGCTTTGATCACCTTCTCCTCCTCTGCTGACTTCAGCGGCCAGCAGCCCCGGCGACTCCGCTCTCCGCTGATGCCACCTCACCTTCTGCTCTGCAGCCGCCCTTGCCTCCTTTGCTTCGCCTTCGCCTCCTTATTCACTAATCTACTTTTTCTCTTCTAATCACTAGCTCCGAGATTCCACACTTGTGCTAACCCTAAACCTAAAAACAAAAAGAATTAGTGGTAGTAATGCAAGCTTCTCAACCGGTTTTGAGTCTTCTCCCCGACAGCGGTGCCAATGGAGAGACGGAAGACTCTTTACAAAAAGAATTAGTGGTAGTAATGCAAGCTTCTCAACCGGTTTTGAGTCTTCTCCCCGACAGCGGCGCCAATGGAGAGACGGAAGACTCTTTACACTTGTAACAAGAGTAGCATGATCCGCGTGTAGCTCAATCCAATGGGATTTGCATCCCTTTCGGAGCTAGGGATTCAACCCGTACCGGTGCACGGAAGCTTATCCCTTTCGGGAGAGAATGCTATGAACACCACTACCTTGACATAGACTTTACACACACAAGCTCAATCTTGCCATAGCTCATTCACTCATCATCCCACTCATTCATACATCCAATACAAGAAGAAGGCTAAGCTAATGCACACACAAGCTCAAGCACACTTCATTCTCAAGCACTTACTTCCCTAGCATGCACACAAACCTTGAAGCTTAATGGAACTTGAAATAAACATGCATTCTCATTCACTACTCAAGCAATGCCTTGCCCATGGATAAGCTACAAGCTATGGAGAAGCTTAAGCTTGAATCCACTACCACACAAAGCCTAATAGAGAATCCACAAGCATCAACAAAGAAGCATGCACACTAGAGAATAGAGATGAGAAGAGAGAAAAACATCATCTCATTGCATTGAATTAGAAGAGCATTGCTCATACCATAGTGTAGATGGGGAGAGAGAAGAGCTTGCACCTCTATGAACAAGAGGGAGAGCTAGTCTCAAGAGAGCTCAAGCATGAGTTTAGCCCAATGTGTATGTGAGCTCTCAAATGAGCTCCCAATGTGTATGTGAGCTCTCAAATGAGCCACTATTTATACTAAAACTCCTAAAACTCCCAAAACTTCCCATGTAGGATTATTCTCAAGCCCACCCCCACACTCACCCACAACTTGGAACTCTCTACAAGAGCCCTAAATAAGAATGTCAAGTCTCTTGTTTTCCTGCTTCCATCTTTGTGTTGCATCCTTGCCTTGATCACCACTCGTCACGCAACACATGTCATCCATGTCATGTTCTAGAACTTGTTTAGAGTTCGTCAAGAGTTCGTCTTCAAAGCTTTCTCGGGTTCCAATCCCATCAAGGTTACCTCTACCCTTGCTCTTTTGCTCTGCCCAAGTTGGATATTCACGTGATCAACGAATTCATTATTGTATAGGCAGAGCATTTTCTCCTCTAAATTAACAAAATTTGAAAGGTTCATAGCACTCATGGGCTTCATGTTTGTTGAATACGCATGCAAATTTGGGTTTAAATGAGGGGGAGGTGGAGCTTCTTTAATAGTTCATGCATGGCCTAGTATGTATATTCTAATTTTTTATGGAAAGGTGTTGAGCTGCCCAAAAATTCAAAATTTGAATGACAATTTGCATAACAAAGTGAACTGAATCGGGAATTGAAATAACCGTCAAAACAAGCACGTCAAAAATAGTTCTGAAACTTTGACGTTTGTTTTGACTCTTTTAGTGAGAGGCTTATTTCAATGGAAGTATCAACACATATTTTGACGTCTATTTCAACTCTGGTAAATTTTTAACAGAACCACGGTGCCTCAATTTTAGCATTTTTTATAATTTGTGTAGGTCCACCTCTCTCCCAAAATTTCTACAGGTTCTCTCCTCTCACCTCTCTCCCATCCCTAAACCCTAAACTAAAGCCCTTCCCCCATCCCTTTCTTGCTTCAGATTTTTTTATATGTGTGTGGTGCTAACATTGTGTGTTTTTTGTATGTTTTTGTGGGTTTTATTCTCTCCCCCAAATTTTTGCAGGTTTTCTCCTCTCACCTCCCCCACCCTAAACCCTAAACCCTAAACCTAAGCCCTTTCCTCATCCTAAACCCTAAACCCTAAACCTAAGCCCTTTCCTCATCCTTTTCTTGCTTCAGATTTTTTGTATGTGTGTGGGCTAACATGTGTTTTTTCTTTGTTTTGTAGCTTTTAATTGGCCTTATGTTGCCCCTTTGAGATTCTAGGTAGCCCTTCTCCTTTTCTCTTATTTTTGATTTATTATTTTCCTTACTTTTGAGTATATGTGTGGTGTGGTGTGGGGTGTGTGTGGTTTTCAAAAGGAACTAATATGTTGTGTTTTGTTTGTAGGTTTTCATTTGTTTGGTTTGTTTTGTAGGTTTTCATTCATTTTCAACTCTCTCTTGGTCTCTCCCGCTCAAGCCCTCCCTCAAGACTCCAAGTAGCAAAAAATCTCTCCAGTAAGTGCCCTAATCTCATTGTCTTTGGTTTTTTTTAAAAAGTATTTTCTTGCTTTTGAAGTTGCCCATGTCATGGCATAAGCATGGGCATATTGTTGGGAAAACCCATAATCATGGGCATGTTGTGATGGTGTGTGTGTAGACCATGGCTCATACACTATAGGTGAGACACCCGCATATAGCCCCAATCTCTCCATCATGCCTACACCACCACAGACCATGTCCCCGAGCCTGTTTTATTATTTCATCTCCCAAATGAGTTCGAGCAAAGGGCTATGGCTCAAGCCTACTTTGGGGGAGGCACTCGCACTTCTACACAACCATCACAACCCACCACCACACAGGCCATGCCCTTGGACACTCCACAGCATGTCACAAAAACCCCGCCCACAGCTCACTTGACTACTTCTAGTCGTAGAAGATGGGATTGCTTGACTAGTTTTTGCCGTGGTGGTGGTGACTCCATAGACACTTCTTCCCCTCAATGCCGCAAGTGCCCACCCATTGCCAGATGTGAGGGGACACCATGCTTGTGCTCATCCTACCGCTTCAACCCAAACCCCTCTACCCCCAATCTGGCTCGTACCACCAAGTAATGGATGGAAATGTGGGTTTGGATGATGTTGGCAACAAGATGAAGTCCCGAATCTGCGAGTTATGCCATATAAACTTTGCCCACAACTACATGAATACTATTAGTTCTTCGAGCTTGAGCTATTGAAGGAGAAGCTCAAGGCTATGGTGGTTGAAAGTCAAGCATGGCTATGGCTATTGCAATAGACAAACAACGAGAGAGAAGCAAGAGAAACACAAGCTAGAGAGAGAAGAAGTAAAACAATGATGTGACTTTGTAATAGTTATCTTTTTTCAATGAAGTACATGTACCTTTATAAGTACAAAGGTTCTCTTCTCTTGATATCATTTCTTATGTCATCACACACAAATATCTAGATATTATTGTGACCCCTATAAGAGGTGGCATCACACACACACACACCTACTAGATCAAGTACACACATACAAGCAGAGATATGGCCTTTCTTCCAACAAAATGGCATAAACTTGATAGCACAAAGAAGGAAAGAGTAGTCAATCAAATTAAGAGTGAGTTTATGCCAGCACGAGGTAGTGAAGAGGTCCATCCTATATCGATTAAAGATCACATGGTGAACATGATGAAGCACTGGTTTGTTGAGATGCTAAGCTCAACATGAGCTGACACTCACGAGGTGCTTACATGACCATTCGACATTTATATCACTAGCAGGTTCGGTAGAGCTGACACTGACATATCTTCGCCAGAGATTCGATAGTTAGACTACACTGACTAGTCCACATCTATCCGCTCCTCTTAGCATGTTCACATTATAGACCACTTGTATATACTCTATTATGTGTGCTAGTCACTTTATCTTCTTTGTAGGCCTCTTTTGTTGCATGAAGAAGAAGAAGAATTTTCAGCCTCTCACCTTGTTTGCTCTCTTCTAGAGTTTGTGTAAGTGTGTGTGTGCTTGCAAGAGCTCGATCTCTCTTCTCCCTTGCATATTTTCATCATATTATCATATCCTAGTTCATGCTAAGGGCTGAGCAGCAAGCAAGAGAAGCATAAGAAGCGATATGAGGGTAAGAGCTTCATCTACTCTTCCCCCTTTGTGTTGGCTACTACACCCTTGTTGGGAGCTCTTTGAAGGCATCGACAAACGAACTCAAATTGAGGAGCTTTCTTTGCGGGAGCAAAGCTATAGCGAAACTATACCATCCATTCGATAGAATTCTAAAAGCCAAAAACGTATTTCCGGCGCATCTAGACCTCCGTTTTTCAATTCGTCTCGCAGGCGTTCATTAGCACTCGGGTAAGTTTTGATTCTTTGTAGAACTCTATTTTTGGAATTGCAAGAAGGGCAATTGGCTGTGAAGATAGTGTGTGTGTTGCAAAGAGGTCTCAAAGTTGCCAATGGGTGTACATATGCAAAGTAAGGTCATTGGTTGTGACAATTTGGGTGCAGTATAGAACCGCGCTATAGAGAATACAATAGTTTGTGAAGGTCAAACAAGAGTGTTGTTTTTGGTAAATCTGTGTTGCAAAAAAGATGTCAAATGATGGAATAAACCAGATTATTATAGACAATCTTGACAAGAACAACTTCCATGCTTGGAAGTTTAGATTGACCTTTTTCCTGATGGAAAAAGGTTACTGGTGGGACTACATCGAAGGTGAACATGAGGAGTCACCGGATATACCGGAGATTAATCCAACTGCTGCAGATATAAAAGAGTTCAAGGATTGATATCAAGGAACAAGAAAAGTCATGTATTGGCTTTCTATCAAGCATACAAGACACTATGATTGGTCATATACAAGATGCCAAGTCACCTAAGGAGGCATGGGACACCTTGGTAAAGCTGTATGAAACCAACACCAAGGCATGAAAGATTCATTTGAAGAATGAGCTTCATATTGTGGAGAAGAAGAATATGTCCACGAATGATTATGCCTTGAAGATCAAGGGCATTGTGGAATCCCTTGCATCATCAATTGGTGTTTTTGTGGATGATGATGATAAGTGTGTTTATGTGGTTTCGGACCACAATACAAGACATTCAAGACGTCTATTCAGACTCGGGAGAACATTCCCAACTTCACAGATTTGGTGTCAATGTTGATCATTGAAGAGAAGAACTTGGGTGAAGATCAACACTCTTCACAAAACAAAAATAGTTCAGAGCAGCATGCCTTCTACTCAAGTTCAGGTAGAGGATGAGGTAGAGGTCATGGATGTGGCCAAGGTGGTGGCCGAAGAGATAATTAGAATTAGGGTTAGTAGCAGTTAACAGCCCCAAGATTCACAACAACAACATACAGCTGGAAGAGGCTAGTTTAGCTATAGGGGGAGTCAATGAGGTCGTGGTAATTAGCAAAGGTAGCATAACGATACACGAGGTTGTTTTTATTGTGGTAAGCCTGGGCATGTGCAGGCAGATTGCTATAAGAAGCAGAGTGACATGCGAAATAGAAAAGTGCAGCAAAACAACTATGCATCCTCTATAAGAAATAATGAGGATAATGAGAGGTTGTTTGTTATGTAACATGTGGTTAATGCTGTGTTTGGAAATGATGTAGCAGCATGTAAGGATGATGTATGGTATGTTGATTCAAGTGCTTCGAACCACATGACAAGTCATGGTGCATGGTTCAAGGAAATGAAGAGTCTTGAAAGACCAGGTTTTGTTGAAACAGGGAATGACACTGCTCATCCGATTGCCCATGTTGGGAATGTGTCATTGTATATGCAGGATGGTAAGGTGAAGTACCTTGCAGATGTACTTCATGTTTCGAACATTACAAAGAATCTGGTTTCTATTGGCCAGATGATTGAGCAAGGTTTGCAGGTTCGGTTTAACCCTAATGGATGTTATGTAGAAGACTTTAAAGATAAGTGCAGGTTGGTTGCAAAAGGCAACAAAGAGGGCATAATGTTTACATTGAATGTAAATATGCCTGAAGTGAGTGCTGCAATGTTTGCAAATGGTTTAGGAGTTGTTGCAGATACAGACATTTGGCATAAGAGAATTGGGCATGTCAATGTGCAAAGAATGAAGTCTATGTAGACTAAACAAATTGTGATAGGGTTGGTTTGGTATTGAACCCACAGGCGAAAATGAGCTTGATCTCTTCTTCTTTTTTGAATTATCTATGAAACATAACAGTGATGGTAGCATAAGCAGGTACAAGGCTAGGTTGGTAGCCAAAGGATATGCGCAGACACATGAGATTGATTATGAGGGAGACATTTGCCCGAGTTGAAGATGGTAACTGTGAGAGTTGTGATTGCGGTGGCTGCAGCTAAAGGCTGGTTTTTACATCAGATGGATGTCAAAAATGTGTTCTTACATGGAGTCAATTTTTGATGAATTGGGACAATTTGTAGTATCATGACTAAAGGATTTACAATATATGTAGTACAGAAAGACAAGGACCTTGTATGCATATTGGGGATTAGGATGGTCATAGTGATTGCACTTAACACAAGGCATTTCGCTCCTCACTTACAGAGGCATTAAGGATGTTTGGCTTTGAATATGATTTCATCCTCTCTTAGAGATGTCGATTGAAAGATTTTAAGCAAGGCTGCATAGAATTTGGGGAATGACAACTCCAAGATCAATCTTTCTCCCATTGCTTCACTTGGTTTAGATAAGGGACATCTCGTAGCATGATCATCTTTCATCATGTTGTCATCTAAACGTATAGCTTCTTTACAACATTGATCGCATGTTTCTGGGTTGGATACAATGATCAAGTTATGTAAGATGTTATTCTTTAAGCCCATCATGAAACATCTCTTCAATTGAGAATCGTTTAATTTTTTCCCATGACTCACATTGTGAGTCCAAGAGTTTTATCTGAAAAATAAAGTCTCTAATGGTTTCGTTTAGTTTTCGCTCAATTGAATAGAGTTCTTTCGATGCACTCCACCGATCACCTTGTCTTGAAAAGCCATGGATAAAGGCTGACTTCAAGGTTCTAAAATTTGTCTTGATCACCGGCATCAATGTGATGAACCATCGGACCAGCTTTTCCCTCTAAGCATAGGTTCAACGCATGTATCTTGGTGGGGCAATTTGGATTTCCAAAGGCTTCACATCTCTATTCAAACATTTGTATGAATTGAACAAGATCAGTTGTTCCATCGTATTTGCCCATAATTGTTAAAATCTGTATGGCCGTATTTCTGTATGAGTCACTGAGGCCGTATGTGAGTGCTCTTGTGGGTAGGGACTCACTCAGTCCTTGAGCAACTCCCCTTCCTAGACTAGTAAGTATATCTAAGGTGTGGGCATCCAGGGGTTGAAAAGGGTTGGTACCTATAGGAATTTTAGAAATTCTAGATAAAGGACCAAAGCTCGATGGGATTGAAGTGATAGGGGTGTAAAACTTGATGACACGCTTGTTGTAGGCATGGCCAATGGTATTGGGAGGTGCATTTGCGGTATATCTCAATGGCTCGAAGCTCTCTGCCATTGGCTTTAGTGAGAGTTTCGGCCCACATAGTCCCTCTATCGTTGCCATGTTTGATTGCCTAATTGCTCCTTAATGGGCAAGCACACGTGTTTTTTTTTTTGCTTTTTATATTTTCTCACAATCCATTATAGCCTCAGGAAGCATGGCGTACTCTTTGTTGGGTCATACAAGTGTCTATAAGCCCTAATTAGCTTAGGCGTGCTACATGCACGTGAACGACCTTAGAGATATTTTTTTAGAAAAAGTACATGCTAGTAACTTCTCAGATGGAAGAGGAGGTCCTAAAATTTATTCGTCGTGAGATGCCTAGTGCTTCATGCCGTGAAATGCTTGGTGTTTCACGCCATGAACTCGACTTCACGAAAAAATTAAATTTGAATTTTTTTTGCACGTGAGATTGTTTCACGACCTGAAACACTTACAAGCTCATGCCGTGAACCACTCATGCCGTGAACCACTTAGGACGTGAACCAATTTTCAAAAAAAATCTTTTGAGAGTGCATAAAATGGTTCACACGTGAACCATTTTTTCGATTTTTTTTTAAAGTTTAGTGGGAAATATGAATTTTCTTGTTTGGGGAGATACTTTTTAAATTTAAAATTAAGGAGATATGGGCATTTTCCCAAAAAGGTAAGTGGGAATCAAAAAGTCAACCCTTTTATAACACCCTTCATAAATGACCCCCAAAATGGACAACTTGACAACTCATGGGCATCTACTCATTGACTGCTCTCATTAGCCTTAATGAGTTATGTAAAAAGGTCATTAAGAACAAATCAAGGATTAATTCTTTCACTAATCTTACCCTCTTTTACACTAATCAAGGACTCTAATTAGCCACTAATTCCTAATTAATTCACATAATTGAGCACATCATTGGATAGAGCAAGGGAATGCTAAGCTATGTGCATCAACAAATGTGTAAATTAATCTAAAATAGGAGATTAATTAGACTTAATTTTGGTCTCCTCTTTTAAGACAAAATTAAGTAAAGAGAGTCAGATTTCACCAATTGATGTAATTAGGTGTTTTGATGCATCTAGATGCTCTCAAGATACTCAAAAATACTAATTTTGACTACTCACATGATCAATTTAGACCCCAAATAACACATTTTCTAAATTTTTGTCCCTTGAAGTGGATTAATTACTTAATAACAAAAAACCAGTCCATTAAGATAAATTAGTCAAATTCAAGGATTTTTTAATGGTTTTGAGAAATTTTTTGAAGAATTAAGCGACTCCTAATGTTTTCTTACACTCTAATGCAAATAATTTCAATAAAAAACACACAAATTAAGCTAAAATTAATGATTTTAATTCTATATTTAACACTAAAGAGAGTTGACATTCACTAAAAATTACAGTGTAATACATTGTTTGATGCAATGGATGCAAACTAAGCCTAATACAAACTATGTGCAAGCCCTAAGAACATTAAAAACCACATTAACAATAACAACAAAAATAAATTAAGCAAAAAGCATTCTTTACAAAAATAAAAAAGAGAGCTATTTTACACCAAATCACCAAATCCACATCTTTTTCATGGGAAACCATTAATCAAGACAATGGGCAATGGGTAATGCATAGATTAGAGGAAAAACGATAGAAAAAGTCAAGGGATGGCTCCCCGGCAGCGGTGCCAAAAATGTTATGGCTCACCCTAACCCTCCTTGAAACACATCCAACAAGAGATTACCTCATAAACTGCAACTATCTTGAGGATCTTTCCAATGGCTGATCTCGTAACCCTTGAGATCTCCAAGCTCTACAACTCCTTGAGAAGCAATTCTATCGCGTCTCCCAACGATCAGCGCTGTCACACCACCGCATTGCACTACGGGTACTCATCGCTCCTCTCACCTCACTTCACTCACACACACTCACTAGCATGCATTAGGAAGAGAGATTAGCAAGAGGATTAGCAAGAGCAAGACTCAACTGCACAATGGGAGAGTATATTGTATTATGAGAGAAATTCACTTATATACATGGCCATAAGTGTTCACACTCACTTAAACTGTGGCCGATCGGGCCCTTTAGGCTCATAAGAGGCTTAATGCTATTACAATATATCCATGAAGTACATCACTTGGGACTTCATCCTAACTTACTACCACACGCTCTTAAAGCGGGAATCGCCATAAATACTCCATCACACCATTATGAGCGCCTGTCCAAGTTGTAGATTTGGACACCATTGCTTCATATCTTGAATGTATGACCCTTTAGTGTATCTACCTTGACTTCTTGATGTGAGATAATGGTGGTATCTCTTGTTAACCCTAAGAATGGGTTAACAAGTGCCCTACCGGCGGCCACAGTTTAAGTGAGTGTAAACACTTATGGACATGTATATAAGTGAAAATCTCTCATAATATAAACTCTCCCATGTGTAATAGAGTTTTTCTCTTGCTGATCTCTCTCTCTCATGCATTCTAGTGAGTGTGTGTGAGTGAAGTGAGGTGAGAGAAGGAACGAGTACACGTAGTGCAACATGGCGATGTGACATCGCTTGCAGGAGACGCGGTGGAATTTCTTCTCAAGGGGTTATAGAGCTTGGAGACCTCAAGGGTTACGAGCTCAACCATTGGAAATATCTTCATGATAATTGTGATTCACCAGGTAATCTCTTGTTGGATGTGTTTCAAAGGAGGGTTAGGGTGAGCCATAACAAGCTTCATCATTAGTTATCTTCATCCACACTTTTAGTGCTTCCATTGTTGTTGCATAAGGTTATTTGATTAAATTCATTAGATTTTTTCAATGAATTAAAATATTTAGATTGGTTTTATTTCCATGTGAATGCATTCAAAAGGTGGTGCTCTTTCTCTTCAAGAAAAGAGCGTCTAGCCAAAATCAAGTTGTCGATGGATACATCGCAAGAGAACATACGTGTTACCTCAGGATGATGATGATGTTGGCCTACTCTATATAGGAAGTCAAGCAATTTCTCTTGAGAAGTCTCTACAACTTTAACTAGAAGTTTCTCCTCAATCTTGAATAAATCCATCTACAAGCAAGTATTGATGTCATGACTAAACAGATGTGTAAACAAATAGCCAACAACAACAAAACAAGACAACTACCCTATAAGGATCCCGAGGCTTGAATAATTCAATACAATACAATATGAGGCCAAATTTGTAAGTCGCATTGTGTTTTTTTCTATAGTGTATAAATAATCAACACTTAAGAGAAATGTCAGGCATACTGAGGGGCTCAACCACTTTCTCTTTGCCTTTATGTGATGTACTAATCACATTAGTAGGACTGGTATTATGACACAGCCTGCCACTCTCCATGGTCTATCAATTGAACCACTAGATGAGGACTCTCCTAGTCCACTCAAAGACTATGATTGCTGACTTGCATTTTGTGCAACCACATTTCCACTCACATCAGTCCCAACAGCTTCTTTTTCAGCAACATACCAGCTGATCATCTCATCAAAAACAACATCCCTGCTTACCCTCAACTCACGTGTTAGTAGGGTTATAACACCTATATCCCTTTTGCTCAAGGGAATACCCAATAAACACACATTTTTCAGCTTTTGGATCCAGCTTAGTTCTCAGCTCATCTGGCACATGCACATATGCAATGCATCCAAAGACTTTCAGATGAGACAAATCAGGTTTTCTGCCCTAGTAAACCTCTCCTCTAGAGTTACATCATGTATGGCTACAGTTGGAGTCCTATTCATGATGTAAACTGCTATAGAATCAGCCTTAGCCCAATAGCTATGCGGCATATTCTTCTCTCCCATCAATGCTCGCGCAATCTCACTAATGTGCCTGTTTTTTCGCTCAACAACTCCATTTTACTGCGGAGTGTATCTGCATGTAAACTATCTCTGAATACCATTCTTCTGTAAAAATTCAGAGAACTCATTGGAGAAGTACTCTCCTCCTCCATCTGACCTTAGGCACTTTACATGTTTCCCTGTTTGCTTTTCAGCCATAACTGTGAAATTCTGAAAATGAGTGAACACCTTACTCTTCTCCTTTATGAAGTATACCCACACTTTTCTTGTGTGGTCATCAATAAATGTCACATAATACCTGCAGCCTCCCATAGACATGGTCTTTGTAGGACCCCATACATCTGAATGCACAACATCTAGTGCAATCCTGCTCACATTTCTGTCATGTGGAAATACATGCTTTGTTTGCTTTCCAAATTGGCATGCTTCACATATTTTCTGCATACCTTCAACTTTAAACTTTGGCAGCCCTGTCACAATTCCTTTAGTCTGCATAGAATTCATTCTCTGCACATTCACATGTCCAATTCTTTTATGCCAAATGTCTGTCTGCAACAATTCCTGAACCATTTGCAAACATCACAGCACTCACTTCAGGCATGTTTACATTCAATGTAAACATTCTACCCACTCTGTTGCCTTTTGCAACCTGCACTCGTCTTTAAAGTCTTCACCATAACAACCATCAAGGTTAAACCGAACTTGCAAACCCTGCTCAATCATCTGGCCAACTGAAACAAGATTCTTTGTTATGTTGTTCGGAACATGAAGTACATCTACAAGGTACTTCACCTTGCCATCCTGTGCATAGACAATGGCACATCTCCAACATGGGAAATTGGATGAGCAATGTCATCCCCTATTTCCACAAAACCTGGTCTTTCAAGGTTTTTCATCTCCTTGAACCACTCCCCATGACTTGTCATGCGATTCGAAGCACATGAATCAACGTACCATACATCATCTTTATGTGCTGCTTCAACATTTTTAGACATGGCATTGACGACATGCTGCATAACAAATAACCTTTCATTATCCTCATTGTTTCTGCTCGAGGATGCATAGTTGTTTTGGTTTTTATATTTTGATATTAAATGTTTTAATCAAAGTTAAATTTAATTATTAAAAATTCAATATCAAAATGTGCACCTTATATTGAGGCAAAAAAAATGTATAAAAATTTTATTTGTACAAAATAACAGTTTTTTATGTTATGCACATGCAAATGGGGGGGAGAGAGAGAGAGAGAGAGAGAGAGAGAGAGAGAGAGAGAGTCATGTGGGATGGGGTACTAGTGGGTATGTTGGGGGGAGGGGGAGGGGGAGGGGACATTGGGGGGCATAGAGGGGACATCGTGGTGGTGGTGGAGGAGGTGGGGTGGTGGGATGCTAGTGGGTGGAGAGAGAGGGGGGAGGGTGCTAGTGGGTGGGAGGGACATAGCTATGTCCCTTCCACCCACTATGTCCCTCCTCCACCTCCTCCTACATCACCTCCTCCTCCACAACTACTATGTCCCCCAAGAGGTGATGTAGGAGGAGGTGGTGGTTGTAATCGTGACACAAACAGCTACCTCATAGATCGGGAGAGGTAGAGAGAGGGGGGGGGACATAGTGGTGGTGGAGGAGGAAGAGGTAGTGAAGGAGGAGGTGGAGGTGGAGGTGGTGATGATAATCGGTGACATGAAAAGCTCCCTCGATGAAGCTCCCTCCTTGACGTTCCCCATTCCAATTTAAAAAAATTACTTCAAAACAACTAGTGATAATAGATTGGGAGTTGTTTATCACAATGATGGTAGGTATGGATGGTGTGAGAGGTGGGTGGCTAGTGAGGTTCACGTCTCCTAAAACAAAATGTTGTGACTAGCCCCAATGTCAAGGCTATTGGTGGTCATGAAATTAGGTTGTCTTTTTGGGGGAAATCTAGCTCAAAGCGTGTAGGTTCCAGTACTAGTTCTATTTCAAATGTGTCTAACATGAACAGGGATGTGATATTGGCACCGTCTAATCGTGTAACCTTTGTATATATAAATGTGATTAGTTTACCAACCATAAACTAACCAACTTGTGTCTTGTATATAAGACCTTCCAAGGATCTGTTATCATATTATAGTAGTGATGTGTGTGAACACACTTAGGACCGCCGGGGCACTTTTTCCCTCACTAGGAGGTTTTTTCCCCCGTGCATTGTATATACGCCCATTATCTTCTAGGGCTTGTCATCTTTCATTTTTGGCACTCATAATACACTACAATGTTGTGCTCAAGCTTCCTCATCTTCTTGAAGTTGTGTGTGCATTCCTGCAACCCTAATTCCAACAATTGGTATCAGAGCAGGCTTCCTCCTCCCGGGCAGCATCACCGGCACCTGCCGCTTCATCTCCTCCGATTGCAACGAGGTTTCACGAGCGTCTGCAGGTTAGTATATGCCGTGGGTGAGCCCGTAGGGCTCGTTCGTTTCAGAATTTTGATCTGAAGTCATTTCGCCCTCCGTTTTTGCATTCCAAGTACTGCGCAGGCAAAATCGTCCTACTGTGCAGATTTTCTGTCAAGATTAAAATCTGCAGGACAGGTGCCCATTCGTCTGTTTTGGGCTGTGCTACATAGCACAGGTCGATTTTATACAGGTTTACCTCTTACAGACAGCATTTACATCTAGTAGTACAGTCATTGGCCATGGCTGACAACAATGATGTATTCCGCATGTTGGCTGCTGAGGATAAGTTGGATGGCACCAACTATCCATTGTGGGCATATATGATGCGACATGTATTGGTAGCAAAGGGGTTATGGAACATTGTGCAGGGTATTGATGCACGTCCTATTGTGGCTGGGAATGCTGCAAACACATCAGAAACAGGTACTGTTGATGATGGTGCAGGCACAAGTGCTGTAGCAGCTGTTCGAGAACCACCACTTTCAGCAGAGCAGATTCGTTGGGATGGTAGAGATGCGCAGGCTCATGCCTTGATTGCGCTGTCTGTCAAACGTACCATTATCCCACATATTCGCTCCTGCAGGACTTCTAAGGATGCTTGGGATGTACTTGCCACATTGTATCAGGCAAGAAATGAGGCTCGTGTTGCTTATCTCCGAAAACAGTTGGAGAGTGAGCATATGAACGAAGGTGATTCTATGGATAGCTTTTTGACAAAGATCAAGGATTTCAAAGAGCAGCTCATTTCTGCAGATGAAATCCTGTCAGACAGTTCACTTGTGCAGACTGTTTTGAATGGTCTACCAGATTCTTATCAGGGTTTTGCTTCCACTCTTCGCTTGATGATGAAAGGCAATCCCAATGCCTTATCATTTGAGGAGTTAGTTTCTGTTTTGCTGCAAGAAGACCAGTCAAGGCAAAACAGGAATATTATGCGTGTCGCAGATCAAGCTTTCGTTGCTAGTCAGAGAAGCGGGAAAGGTAAAGCTGGCTTTTCTTCTAGTAAGCAGAAATCTGCAAATGCTGCGCAACCAAAGAAGGAAGACAAAGATGAGAAGAAGGGTGACAAACAGAAGACATTTTGCAAGTACTGTAAGGGAAATGATCATGTCATCAAAGCGTGTCCTAAGCTGGCTGCGAAAGAGGCTAAGAAGAAAGAGGCTGGTATGGCTGTTGCAGATGCCTCTCCTTCTAACAATGAATCTGCTAATGTTGTTCAAGATACAGAATGGGCATTCAATGCGCAGTGCAGTTATGACCCATCTTTGCATGACACATGTATGTCTGCAGTAGATTCAGATGTATGGTACTTTGACAGTGGTGCCACTAAGCATATCACCTCGCAGCGCAGTTTATTCACTTTCCTTGAGTCTGCTCCCACAGGGAATACTGTCACTTGTGCCAATAACTCCTCTTATCCCGTTAAAGGAGTTGGACAGATTGTGCTGAATGTTGCAAATTGCAACACCTTTACACTTTTTGATGCATTGTATGTGCCAGGGATCAAAAAGAATCTGCTGTCAGTCTCCGCATTTGCCAAAACAGGTTTGGTTGTAAAATTTGTGGATGACAGATGTACTGTTCATGATCTCTCTTGTGGTGACATCATTGTAGCATCTGGTTCACTATGTCGAGGGCTGTATAAGCTCAATATGGATGGCAAATGTGTAGAGGATTCAGCATGTGCTATTATGGATACGCAGGCTATTTCAAATGCAAAACTGTGGCATGCACGTTTTGGTCATCTGAATTTTGCAAGTTTGCTGCGCCTGCAGAAATCTGAAATGGTGTCTTCTTTGCCTAAGCTTGAGGCACCTGTCAAGCATGTTTGTGAGGGCTGCATATTGGGTAAAATGCAGCGTGCTTCCTTTCCCAAAGATGGATCAGTGAGAGCTGAACGCAGATTGCAGCTTGTTCACAGTGATGTTTGTGGTCCCATGCAAACTCCATCATTTGGAAACTACCTTTACTTCGTGACTTTCATTGATGATTTTACCAGGCATGCATGGGTATATCCTTTGAAGGCAAAGTCCGAAGTGTTTTTGTGCTTCAAACAGTTTTTGGTTATGGCTGAAAATGTGTCAGAAAGTAAGATGGGCACCCTCCGTTCAGATCGAGGGGGGGAGTATATGTCTTCAGAATTTAATGCATTTCTGGCTGAGCGTGGGATAAAACACCAATGTACAGTGCCGTATACACCACAGCAAAATGGTGTGGCTGAGAGAAAAAACAGGTCTCTCATGGAAATGGCAAGATGTATGGTTAAGAGTCAAAGTCTACCACATGGTTTTTGGCTTGAGGCTGTCATGTGTGCCACTTATGTACTAAACAGGTGTCCCACCAAAGCATTACAGGTTGTCACTCCATATGAGGCTTGGCATAGCCGCAAGCCATCTGTTGGCCATTTACGTGTTTTTGGTTGCCTGGCATATGCATTAGTGCCTGTGCAACATCGCAGAAAATTGGATGACAAAGCTGTCAAATGTATTTTTGTTGGATATAGTGCTGAGAGCAAAGGCTATCGTTTGTATCATCCACAGACAAAGCGCATTTTGGTTAGCCGTGATGTTGTATTTGTGGAAGATGCAGTTCAGCCCTTGGTTTCATGTACTAAGGAGACAGATATCAGCTCACGTGATGTCTATGATACATTGTTGCCTCTTTTCAGTGGTGCACAGTCAAGTGCAATACCTCATGAGGCAGTTTTTCAGCCTATGCAGGTTTTAAATGATGGCACAGATCAGCCTATATCTGATGCAGATGTGCATGATGCACTTGAGGATGAGAGACAAGAGATTGAGGGCTCTAGGAATATGCCTAGATGGCTGGTGCAGACTTTGCGTGACAGCAAGTTGGATGCCCCTTTGTCTAGTCGCACTCGTTCTGGCTCTCATGGTGCCTCTTATGCGTCAGATTGTTATGCATTGGCTGTTTCTAGTATGTGCGATGAAAGTGAGCCTGTTTCATTTGATGAGGCACAAAGTTCAGAAAATTGGATGGCTGCTATGCAAGCAGAATACGATGCTATTATGAAGAATGGTACATGGTCTTTATGTGACTTGCCCCCTGGCAAGAAGGCCATTGGCACTAAGTGGGTATACAAATTGAAGCGTAAGCCTGATGGCACAGTGGATCGCCATAAGGCTAGGCTTGTTGCAAAAGGTTATGCTCAAGAGAAGGGCATTGATTTTGATGAGACTTTTGCTCCCACATGTCGTATGACCACTGTTCGTAGCATCTGTGCATTAGCAGCTCATAATGGTTGGAATGTACATCAGCTGGACATAAAGACTGCGTTCTTAAATGGAGATTTGCATGAGGAGGTGTATGTATCGCAGCCTCGTGGTTTTGTTCAAAGAGGGCAGGAAAACAAAGTGTGCAGGTTAAAAAAGGCTTTATATGGTTTAAAGCAAGCTCCACGAGCTTGGTATGAAAAAATACATGCATATTTGACTGCACATGGGTTTCAGAATAGTCCAACAGAAAGCACTTTGTATGTTAAACGTGTGGATGGTGTACATCTAATCATTGCTCTCTATGTCGATGACATGCTGCTCACAGGACCAAATGAGAGTCATATTGCTGATTTTAAGGCTGATTTGAATGCCTCTTTTGAGATGTCAGATTTGGGGCATTTGCATCATTATTTGGGGATACAATTTAAGCAGTGTGATGGAGGTATTGCTTTGTGTCAGACAAAGTATATTGAAACATTGTTGCGGAGATTTGGCCTTGAAGACTGCAAGCCTATTGCTACTCCAATGGAGACAGGTTTGAAGTTGAGTCTTCATGATGCTGGAGATCACTTTGATGTCACACTCTATCAGACAGCTGTTGGTTGCCTCATTTATGTATGCATTACGAGGCCAGACATTCAGTTTGCAGTCTCACAGGTGAGCAGATTTATGCATAGCCCAGGCATTAAGCATTGGCAGGCAGTGAAGCGTATCTTTCGCTATTTGAGTGGTACTCGGCATCTTGGGTTGTTTTATCCCAAGGGGGGATCATTGCCGCCAGATTTACATGTTTTTTCAGATTCTGACTGGGCTGGTTGTTATGACACACGCGTGTCCACGAGTGGTTTTTGCTTCATGCTTGGAAGCTCATGCATATCATGGTTGAGCAAGAAGCAGCCTACTGTGGCCACTTCTAGTTGTGAAGCTGAGTACAGGGCAGCTTTCACAGCTACGGTTGAGTGTGTGTGGCTCAGACGCCTTATGGCTGATTTGGGTGTTGGGCAGCCATCTGCCACCACCATCTTCACTGACAGTCAGAGCGCATTGGCAGTTGCGCGGAACCCAGTGTTCCATGCTCGTACGAAGCACATTGAGGTGCACTACCATTATGTCAGGGAGAGACTCTCTGCAGGAGAGATCAGTTTGGCTTATGTGCCAACACAGGATAACCTTGCAGACCTTTTCACAAAGGCTCTGCCTCGTGAGAAGTTCGAAGCTTTTCGCAAAGCTTTGGGCTTACTCCCTTTTGTGGATTTGTCCACATAGCTAGACACTTCCCTATACATGAGTGCTAGCTCTTGTTCACCGCATCACTCCAGGGGGGATTTGTTATCATATTATAGTAGTGATGTGTGTGAACACACTTAGGACCGCCGGGGCACTTTTTCCCTCACTAGGAGGTTTTTTCCCCCGTGCATTGTATATACGCCCATTATCTTCTAGGGCTTGTCATCTTTCATTTTTGGCACTCATAATACACTACAGTGTTGTGCTCAAGCTTCCTCATCTTCTTGAAGTTGTGTGTGCATTCCTGCAACCCTAATTCCAACAGGATCATAGTGTAGTATGACCCTCTTCTCTAAAAATCCATTACCACAAATGTGTAGTGGAAGCTTAGCCCAAAGTTTGTAATCTTTGCATCTTGAAAAACACCACACCCAATGGTTTAGTTATGTTCCTGTTTGGTAACACGAGGCATGTGCCTACAAGTGCTAGATTTCCCCAGGCCTCCCAATAATCCCTAGTGATTATGATGTCGCCAACACCACCATCCAAGATTTTGGAGACCGTTGCTACTTTGTAAATGAGACAAATAACACAGCATTCATTTCATCACTTTCAAATAGTGTTCTAGCTTGTTCATGGGCACTTTCGATCTTCCCTTGGTCTTGGGCATAAATTAGTGGGCCCATTAGCATTGTTTTATAGCTTCATTAGTGCTACTTACACATTGGACCCTTCACATTGGAGCTTTCACATTGGACCTTTGTGTTAGGCTTAGGTTTTAGCATGGAGTCACACGAGGAGGGCCGCTCGTCTATTGTGGACCTCATCGCAGAGATAGACCGTGAGTTAGCGGCTATCCATAGGAGTGCTAGAAGAGACACACCGTCTACATTACATATCGTTGTAGACTTGGAGGCGATGCTTTCGTCCCTTCGTAGCCTTTACGATATTATTTATGTAGATGAGTGGATAGCCCACCATCGCACTGCTCCTGTGTCACATGGCCTGACATATTGTCAGGTCTGTGATCTTGGTCCGATTAGATGGAGCCTACTTAGATCTTTTCCTCGATAGTCGTGGGATGAGTCTTGGGGCAGGCAAGCCCCTTACTATTTCGCGGTGTTCGCATCCTTGTATGGCGGCACATATCTATAGTCGATATGTTGCCGCATATGGGAGGATGCCGAACAACCGCCACGAACAACCGCCAGATTCCCATATACTTCGCAAAGCAATTATATGCGGAGTTTGTCTTAGGGGAGGAGGTGGATTACACTAGCCATCGGCCGGGTGGTGGTGCTGGCCGAGGTCGTCTCCAAGACCAGGGTAGGCGGCCTCCACCAGCCCTTCGTGTAGCTCCTACAGATCCTTCATTTGTGCCTATGTCGACAGTCGAGGTCTTGGCACCCAGGTTGGCATCGACGTACGAAGTACCACACGGAGAGCATCCAGCACGTGGTGCGCCTGTTCTCACGATCGATACCGACGACAGATGTCGAGGTATTTACATATTTATTACTTCTTCAGTTTTTTTAGTCATTTATTTACATGTTTATATGTACTTTTCTATATTTTTACATGAGCAGCATGATTGATTGTGTCACGTAGGGTCCCACACCTACCACTGAGAGACTCACTCAGGAGTTGGTAGAGGCGAGAGTGGAGATTGACTGCCTTAGAGCTACATTACAGACGACAGAGGTAGCTACTGCAGAGCCATGGCATCTGAGAGAGTTTGACATCCAGCAGGTAGGTTTCTCTTGCACGTAAAAGAGTTATAAATTTCTTTAAGTAATACCTAATGAGAGAGACTAATCAATTATTTTTATGCTTTATTTTTTTGCGTAGGCTTGGACCGAGGTAGAGAGCTCTAGAGCTGAGGCGCAGCATCACCAGATTATGGAGCGGATTGCCCAGCATAGGGCAGAGCAGTTGATGCTGCATGTTCGAGAGTTCCGCAAATCCTCAGACGTGGCAGTGCCTTACTTGCCTTTATATCCATAGCCTGTTTACAGAGGTTTTTCGACGACCTCTCCCTCAGGATGCACCACCCTTCCTACGTGATGCCTGCTGCGCTCTATGTATAGAGGACATTGACACTATTGGTGGATATGCCCTGGGATGTGGATATTTTTTCCATTTGTCTTGCACACCCAGGAGCTAGTACGCTTCTCAGCATGTCCCTCTTGCCATGCATGCGTCGACCTAGCGACATACAGAGTTTTGGGCATTGATGATCTTCACCCAGGCCTCGTTCGAGTAGATGCTAGGACTGGCAGGCCTATTGATTTTACATCAGCTACTACTGACTTGGGACTCGACGCCTTCGATGATAGAGATCAGGAGCCTGAGGTGCCTCCAGAGATTGAGTGGAGCTCACATGAGTTTGATGCATACCAGAGAGTCCTTCACGAGAGCCAGATCACAGCCTACGAGCGTGTGGGTGGTGCTGGTCCTAGTGCCACCTCGGGTGATGGTGCTAGCAGCAGTGCTGCTTCTCATGAGCAGCATGTCCTTACAGCAGAGGAGCTTACACGAGCAGAGTGGCAGACACGTACCATTGCTGATTATAGATTTTGGGTTTATAGACAGAGACGTCTTGCATTAGCACGACGTAGAGAGAGGGAGAGGGCTATAGCAGGTTTTGGGACTCGTGAGCTCCCGAGTACACCGGCACCAGCTCACGATCCTGCCTTTGAGGTAGATCTCCCCGCAGACATTCGACGACCTCCGCAGCCGGCACAGCCTCCTCGATGTGCACAGTAGCCTCGACGCGCACGTCGACCGGCAGTTATAGATGACGATTTTGATTGAGTTGCCGTTGATAGTGACTAAACTCAGACTAGCTGGGTTAGCTCACTTACATTGTACTTAGATTTATGGGCGCAGTGACTAACCTCAAACTAGCTGGGTAGCTCATTTTCATTCTGATGTACTTATTTGATGTTTATATCATTATGAGTTTTTTCATTTTTGAGTATCATTACATTTTAGTTGATGTTCTTGATTTTTTTTAAATTTTTTAACACTGGCTATCATATTGTTTGTTGAAAATCTCCATGCCGTCATACCCAAACATGCCCCGATGGGAACCAAACTTTGCAAGCATGGGGGGAGCCCACCCCCACATGCATGCAAAGTTTAGTCATAATCGAAGCATGTTTGGATTGGTAATTAGCGCACAGTGTGGATTTTTCAAGTCTCTTGGTGCTTAAGAGGCCATGGAAAATCCGGGCCTTCCCCATACCATCATAACCAAACATGCTTCGATGGGGACCAAACTTTGCAAACATGTGGGGGGGACCCACCCCCACATGCTTGCAAAGTTTGGTCACAATCGGAGTATGTTTGGATTGGTAATTAGCGCCCAGTGCGGATTTTTCAAGTCTCTTGGTGCTTAAGAGGCCATGGAAAATCCGGGCCTTCCCCATACCATCATACCCAAGCATGCTTTGATGGGGACCAAACTTTGCAAACATGTGGGGGGACCCACCCCCACATGCTTCCAAAGTTTGGTCACAATCGGAGCATGTTTGGATTCGTAATAAGCGCCTAGTGCGGATTTTTCAAGTCTCTTGGTGCTTAGGAGGCCATGGAAAATCCGGGCCTTCCCCATACCATCATACCCAAACATGCTCCGATGGGGACCAAACTTTGCAAACATGTGGGGGGGACCCACCCCCACATGCTTGCAAAGTTTGGTCACAATCAAAGCATGTTTATATTGGCAATTAGCGTGCCCAGTGCGGATTTTTCAAGTCTCTTGGTGCTTAAGAGGCCATGGAAAATCTGGGCCTTCCCCATACCATCATAACCAAACATGCTCCGAGATGGGGATCAAACTTTGCAAACATGTGGGAGGAACCCACCCCCATATGCTTGCAAAGTTGGGTCACAATCGAAGTATGTTTAAATTGGTAATTAGCGCCCAGTGAGGATTTTTCAAGTCTCTTGCTGCTTAAGAGGCCATGGAAAATCCGGGTCTTCCCCATACCATCATACCCAAACATGCTCCGATGGGGACCAAACTTTGCAAACATGTGGGGGGGACCCACCCCCACATGCTTGCAAAGTTTGTTCCCAATCGGAGCATGTTTGGATTGGTAATTAGCGCCCGTTGCGGATTTTTCAAGTCTCTTGATGCTTAAGAGGCCATGGAAAATCCGGGCCTTCCCCATACCATTGTACCCAAACATGCTCCGATGGGGACCAAACTTTGCAAACATGTGCGGAGGACCCACCCGCACATGCTTGCAAAGTTTGGTCACAATCAGAGCATGTTTGGATTGGTAATTAGCGCCTAGTGCGGATTCTTCAAGTCTCTTGGTGCTTAAGAGGCCATGGAAAATCCGGGCCTTCCCCATACCATCATACCCAAACATGCTCCGATGGGGACCAAACTTTGCAAACATGTGGGGGGGACCCACCCCCACATGCTTGCAAAGTTTGGTCACAATCGGAGCATGTTTGGATTGGTAATTAGCGCCCAGTGCAGATTTTTCAAGTCTCTTGGTGCTTAAGAGGCCATGGAAAATCCGGGCCTTCCCCATACCATCGTACCCAACATACTCCGATGGGGACCAAACTTTGCAAACATGTGGGAGGGACCCACCCCCACATGCTTGCAAAGTTTGGTCACAATCGGAGTATGTTTGGATTGGTAATTAGCGCCCAGTGCGGATTTTTCAAGTCTCTTGGTGCTTAAGAGGCCATGGAAAATCCGGGCCTTCCCCATACCATCATAACCAAACATGCTCTGATGGGAACCAAACTTTGCAAACATGTGGGGGGAGACCCACCCCCACATGCTTGCAAAGTTTGGTCACAATCGGAGTATGTTTGGATTGGTAATTAGCGCCCAGTGCGGATCCCACCCCCACATGCTTGCAAAGTTTGGTCACAATCGGAGTATGTTTGGATTGGTAATTAGCGCCCAGTGCGGATTTTTCAAGTCTCTTGGTGCTTAAGAGGCCATGGAAAATCCGGGCCTTCCCCATACCATCATAACCAAACATGCTCCGATGGGAACCAAACTTTGCAAACATGTTGGGGGGGACCCACCCCCACATGCTTGCAAAGTTTGGTCACAAATCGGAGTATGTTTGGATTGGTAATTAGCGCCCAGTGCGGATTTTTCAAGTCTCTTGGTGCTTAGAAGGCCATGGAAAATCTGGGCCTTCCCCATACCATCATAACCAAACATGCTCCAATGGGGACCAAACTTTTCAAGCATGTGGGGGGAGCCCACCCCCACATTCATGCAAAGTTTGGTCACAATCGGAGCATGTTTGGATTGGTAATTAGCGCCCACTGTGGATTTTTCAAGTCTCTTGGTGCTTAGGAGGCCATGGAAAATCCGGGCCTTCCCCATACCATTGTACCCAAACATGCTTCGATGGGGACCAAACTTTGCAAACATGTGGCGGGGGACCCACCCCCACATGCTTGCAAAGTTTGGTCACAATCGGAGTATGTTTGGGTTGGTAATTAGCGCCTAGTGCGGATTTTTCAAGTCTCTTGGTGCTTAAGAGACCATGGAAAATCCGGGCCTTCCCCATACCATCATACCCAAACATGCTCCGATGGGGACCAAACTTTGCAAACATGTGGGGGAACATGGTGATGGTGATTTTCAACAAACGATATGATAGCCAAAGTGTTAAAAAATCAGAAAACCATGAACATCAACTAAAATGCAATGATCCTCAATAATGAGAAAACTCATAATGATATAAACATCAACTAAGTACATCAGAATGTGAGCTAACACATCCACTCTGGGTTTAGCCACTAACTCAAAAGATCAAGGTATTTGGAAAATGAGCTACCCCAACTATTCTGAGATTAGTCACTCCCAAAAAATCTACGTACAATGAAGTGAGCTAACCCAGCTAGTCTGAGTTTAGTCACTATCAAGATAGAGATCTAGTCAGCAGCACCCTCTCTAACTCTCAACTGCTCTAGAATGCTCTCATGGTCATCCACTCGAAGCCGAAAACAAGGGTGAGAACTGTGTTTTTAGCTCTGTACTCGATCAAGAGTGAGCCTGGTAGTAGCAACCACTAGATGAGAGAACTGAAATGCCTCTAACTCCCACTTCCACTACTGGAACTCAAGACTCCCCCGATGAAGTCGAATCTGCTGGTAGAACCGGCCTGCCACAATCATGCTATGGGCGTCATAAGAAAACCCATGATCATCCACTGTATCCTGGTCAAGGATGCACTTTGGCCTAGTGCAACTCATCAGGTAGTAGTCTACTCCCTCGCTATTTCCCTCACTGGCAATAACAGCAAATACATCACCCTCCTGTAGCAAATCTGTTAGGTCATCATAACTGACCATGAACGCAGGACCTGTGTGCTCGACCTGTGTGCTCATCAGACAACACTGGATGTGAAGGATGCTCGAGGGAGAGGAATGTCTGTATCCATGCATCTGCCCATCCTCTCGAGGCACAATGTGACCAATCGCCATCCATACATGCTCCACAGAAGCATGCAAACCGTCGTGTGTAAATCGTGGGAGATGCCATGCACGTGCTCCTGATGGAATGTAAGCCCAAGGTGCCAGGTACTGTGTCACAATCATGGGAGGCTCTACGGTCAATCATGCCACCATTCACATGCCAAAAAAATCTCCTGACAATCCGAGCATCACGTTTGGGATACGATGATGTTGCACTCCCACACAAATGTTGGGAGCACCACTCGACTACATGGCCCGCATCTCTGAACCGCTGAGCATCGTGCCGCAACTGATGACGCCTCAGGGCACGTTTCACACGCGCCCGCACCATCATGCTCTCCCTTCCCGTGACCAGTCTCTGAACCGCTGAGCATCTTGCTGTAGCTGATGACGCCTCAGGGCACGTTTCACACACGTGCCCGCACCATCATGCTCTCCCTTCCCGTGACCAGTCTCAAAGAATGACCAAATCACTGAGATACTAGACTGCACATGCCACCTATAAATCCATAAAAGATAGTCTTAGTTATTATTTTCTTTAAGATGTTCTAGTGAATTTAGTTTAATTGAAAATATAAGAGAACCATAAGTACTACCTATAGAGCCAATAGAATTGTCGTGATGACTTGAACTGTGCGCCACAACCATCCGACTAAACCCATCGCTGGCCACGTATGATCCCACAATCTCCTAAAAAATCGTCATGGAGACGAAAATAGTGTTGCACAAAATGTGCATCATGTGAACGATCATCTCACTGATATAGAAATGATACTCTCGAATAATGACACGGGTCTCGGGGGTACTCGCTATCCCATCTACATGAGTCTCTACATGTCGATAGCTAATGTGGACCATAATAGCAACCTGGTGAGGTAAGCAATACAGATGTTTAGGACACAAAAAATCAAATAAGTAATGTAGCTCAAACACGAAACAAATATTATGAAATATAACCATTACCTGCTCTGAGAAGTAATACTCAGATTGTATCTCCTGAAAAGGTGTGAAGGTGTAGTTCTCTACAAAATCAATCACAGAGACGACCACACCAATAGGAAACTCTGCCAGGCATGCTCGGAACTGACGATCCTACCACTTGGCACAATGACTGTGCCGTATATAGGGGTAGATCTGCTCCCTAAATGTAGCTGTGAAGTGACAACGTGGTGTATGTTTGTCCACGAGCTGCAACTTCCTCGACTGTCACCACTCTGGAGCTGGTGTGTCACATACTCATAACGTTGCCATGCCACTATCTCTTGGTCACTTGCATCAAGATCTACCATCTGTAGATGTGCAAGTGAACCACATGATGTGCAATTGCTCTCCACACAAGGCATCCTATGGAACTGGGCATCCTCCGTGCGTGCACACAAAAGAGAGTGGATGAAATCACGAGGACTACGAGGCAACTCTCTATGCCCACTACGAGAATGGAACACATCATAAAAAAGTTTGAACTCAACATGGTAGCGACAACAACATGTGTCATGCTGACGTGAGTACCTCACAAACCAAGGCTTACACCCCTCAATTGACCTTTGCCCAATTTTAAGCTCTGGATATGAAGCCACAAACTGAGAATACAACTCAATTTGGGTCATTTCAAGAAAGCAAGCACCGTGTTCAATGAACACTCCTCTTGTCACTCTCTTACGCGCAAAGCTTTCTTGAAAACTTGTGAGGTACTACAATTCTCCTCCCAAAAACTTTCTATCAAGGTTCTAGTGGTTTCATCTAGTAGGCGATCATGCCTAGCTACACGACCACTACTCTGTTACCATATTATAGTAGTGATGTGTGTGAACACATTTAGGACCGCCGGGGCACTTTTTCCCTCACTAGGAGGTTTTTTCCCCCGTGCATTGTATATACGCCCATTATCTTCTAGGGCTTGTTATCTTTCATTTTTGGCACTCATAATACACTACAGTGTTGTGCTCAAGCTTCCTCATCTTCTTGAAGTTGTGTGTGCATTCCTGCAACCCTAATTCCAACAATTGGTATCAGAGCAGGCTTCCTCCTCCCGGGCAGCATCACCGGCACCTGCCGCTTCATCTCCTCCGATTGCGACGAGGTTTCACGAGCGTCTGCAGGTTAGTATATGCCGTGGGAGAGCCCGTAGGGCATGTTCGTTTCAGAATTTTGATCTGAAGTCATTTCGCCCTCCGTTTTTGCATTCCAAGTACTGCGCAGGCAAAATCGTCCTACTGTGCAGATTTTCTGTCAAGATTAAAATCTGCAGGACAGGTGCCCATTCGTCTGTTTTGGGCTGTGCTATATAGCACAGGTCGATTTTATACAGGTTTACATCTTACAGACAGCATTTACATCTAGTAGTACAGTCATTGGCCATGGCTGACAACAATGATGTATTCCGCATGTTGGCTGCTGAGGATAAGTTGGATGGCACCAACTATCCATTGTGGGCATATATGATGCGACATGTATTGGTAGCAAAGGGGTTATGGAACATTGTGCAGGGTATTGATGCACGTCCTATTGTGGCTGGGAATGCTGCAAACACATCAGAAACAGGTACTGTTGATGATGGTGCAGGCACAAGTGCTGTAGCAGCTGTTCGAGAACCACCACTTTCAGCAGAGCAGATTCGTTGGGATGGTAGAGATGCGCAGGCTCATGCCTTGATTGCGCTGTCTGTCAAACGTACCATTATCCCACATATTCGCTCCTGCAGGACTTCTAAGGATGCTTGGGATGTACTTGCCACATTGTATCAGGCAAGAAATGAGGCTCGTGTTGCTTACCTCCGAAAACAGTTGGAGAGTGAGCATATGAACGAAGGTGATTCTATGGATAGCTTTTTGACAAAGATCAAGGATTTCAAAGAGCAGCTCATTTCTGCAGATGAAATCCTGTCAGACAGTTCACTTGTGCAGACTGTTTTGAATGGTCTACCAGATTCTTATCAGGGTTTTGCTTCCACTCTTCGCTTGATGATGAAAGGCAATCCCAATGCCTTATCATTTGAGGAGTTAGTTTCTGTTTTGCTGCAAGAAGACCAGTCAAGGCAAAACAGGAATATTATGCGTGTCGCAGATCAAGCTTTCGTTGCTAGTCAGAGAAGCGGGAAAGGTAAAGCTGGCTTTTCTTCTAGTAAGCAGAAATCTGCAAATGCTGCGCAACCAAAGAAGGAAGACAAAGATGAGAAGAAGGGTGACAAACAGAAGACGTTTTGCAAGTACTGTAAGGGAAATGATCATGTCATCAAAGCGTGTCCTAAGCTGGCTGCGAAAGAGGCTAAGAAGAAAGAGGCTGGTATGGCTGTTGCAGATGCCTCTCCTTCTAACAATGAATCTGCTAATGTTGTTCAAGATACAGAATGGGCATTCAATGCGCAGTGCAGTTATGACCCATCTTTGCATGACACATGTATGTCTGCAGTAGATTCAGATGTATGGTACTTTGACAGTGGTGCCACTAAGCATATCACCTCGCAGCGCAGTTTATTCACTTTCCTTGAGTCTGCTCCCACAGGGAATACTGTCACTTGTGCCAATAACTCCTCTTATCCCGTTAAAGGAGTTGGACAGATTGTGCTGAATGTTGCAAATTGCAACACCTTTACACTTTTTGATGCATTGTATGTGCCAGGGATCAAAAAGAATCTGCTGTCAGTCTCCGCATTTGCCAAAACAGGTTTGGTTGTAAAATTTGTGGATGACAGATGTACTGTTCATGATCTCTCTTGTGGTGACATCATTGTAGCATCTGGTTCACTATGTCGAGGGCTGTATAAGCTCAATATGGATGGCAAATGTGTAGAGGATTCAGCATGTGCTATTATGGATACGCAGGCTATTTCAAATGCAAAACTGTGGCATGCACGGTTTGGTCATCTGAATTTTGCAAGTTTGCTGCGCCTGCAGAAATCTGAAATGGTGTCTTCTTTGCCTAAGCTTGAGGCACCTGTCAAGCATGTTTGTGAGGGCTGCATATTGGGTAAAATGCAGCGTGCTTCCTTTCCCAAAGATGGATCAGTGAGAGCTGAACGCAGATTGCAGCTTGTTCACAGTGATGTTTGTGGTCCCATGCAAACTCCATCATTTGGAAACTACCTTTACTTCGTGACTTTCATTGATGATTTTACCAGGCATGCATGGGTATATCCTTTGAAGGCAAAGTCCGAAGTGTTTTTGTGCTTCAAACAGTTTTTGGTTATGGCTGAAAATGTGTCAGAAAGTAAGATGGGCACCCTCCGTTCAGATCGAGGGGGGGAATATATGTCTTCAGAATTTAATGCATTTCTGGCTGAGCGTGGGATAAAACACCAATGTACAGTGCCGTATACACCACAGCAAAATGGTGTGGCTGAGAGAAAAAACAGGTCTCTCATGGAAATGGCAAGATGTATGGTTAAGAGTCAAAGTCTACCACATGGTTTTTGGCTTGAGGCTGTCATGTGTGCCACTTATGTACTAAACAGGTGTCCCACCAAAGCATTACAGGTTGTCACTCCATATGAGGCTTGGCATAGCCGCAAGCCATCTGTTGGCCATTTACGTGTTT
The DNA here is from genome assembly GCF_041138505.1 of Cibotium barometz. Taxonomy (NCBI): domain Eukaryota; kingdom Viridiplantae; phylum Streptophyta; class Polypodiopsida; order Cyatheales; family Cibotiaceae; genus Cibotium; species Cibotium barometz. The sequence continues at coordinate 57,920,977 of NC_141049.1, read as the reverse complement.
TTGGTTGCCTGGCATATGCATTAGTGCCTGTGCAACATCGCAGAAAATTGGATGACAAAGCTGTCAAATGTATTTTTGTTGGATATAGTGCTGAGAGCAAAGGCTATCGTTTGTATCATCCACAGACAAAGCGCATTTTGGTTAGCCGTGATGTTGTATTTGTGGAAGATGCAGTTCAGCCCTTGGTTTCATGTACTAAGGAGACAGATATCAGCTCACGTGATGTCTATGATACATTGTTGCCTCTTTTCAGTGGTGCACAGTCAAGTGCAATACCTCATGAGGCAGTTTTTCAGCCTATGCAGGTTTTAAATGATGGCACAGATCAGCCTATATCTGATGCAGATGTGCATGATGCACTTGAGGATGAGAGACAAGAGATTGAGGGCTCTAGGAACATGCCTAGATGGCTGGTGCAGACTTTGCGTGACAGCAAGTTGGATGCCCCTTTGTCTAGTCGCACTCGTTCTGGCTCTCATGGTGCCTCTTATGCGTCAGATTGTTATGCATTGGCTGTTTCTAGTATGTGCGATGAAAGTGAGCCTGTTTCATTTGATGAGGCACAAAGTTCAGAAAATTGGATGGCTGCTATGCAAGCAGAATACGATGCTATTATGAAGAATAGTACATGGTCTTTATGTGACTTGCCCCCTGGCAAGAAGGCCATTGGCACTAAGTGGGTATACAAATTGAAGCGTAAGCCTGATGGCACAGTGGATCGCCATAAGGCTAGGCTTGTTGCAAAAGGTTATGCTCAAGAAAAGGGCATTGATTTTGATGAGACTTTTGCTCCCACATGTCGTATGACCACTGTTCGTAGCATCTGTGCATTAGCAGCTCATAATGGTTGGAATGTACATCAGCTGGACATAAAGACTGCGTTCTTAAATGGAGATTTGCATGAGGAGGTGTATGTATCGCAGCCTCGTGGTTTTGTTCAAAGAGGGCAGGAAAACAAAGTGTGCAGGTTAAAAAAGGCTTTATATGGTTTAAAGCAAGCTCCACGAGCTTGGTATGAAAAAATACATGCATATTTGACTGCACATGGGTTTCAGAATAGTCCAACAGAAAGCACTTTGTATGTTAAACGTGTGGATGGTGTACATCTAATCATTGCTCTCTATGTCGATGACATGCTGCTCACAGGACCAAATGAGAGTCATATTGCTGATTTTAAGGCTGATTTGAATGCCTCTTTTGAGATGTCAGATTTGGGGCATTTGCATCATTATTTGGGGATACAATTTAAGCAGTGTGATGGAGGTATTGCTTTGTGTCAGACAAAGTATATTGAAACATTGTTGCGGAGATTTGGCCTTGAAGACTGCAAGCCTATTGCTACTCCAATGGAGACAGGTTTGAAGTTGAGTCTTCATGATGCTGGAGATCACTTTGATGTCACACTCTATCAGACAGCTGTTGGTTGCCTCATTTATGTATGCATTACGAGGCCAGACATTCAGTTTGCAGTCTCACAGGTGAGCAGATTTATGCATAGCCCAGGCATTAAGCATTGGCAGGCAGTGAAGCGTATCTTTCGCTATTTGAGTGGTACTCGGCATCTTGGGTTGTTTTATCCCAAGGGGGGATCATTGCCGCCAGATTTACATGTTTTTTCAGATTCTGACTGGGCTGGTTGTTATGACACACGCGTGTCCACGAGTGGTTTTTGCTTCATGCTTGGAAGCTCATGCATATCATGGTTGAGCAAGAAGCAGCCTACTGTGGCCACTTCTAGTTGTGAAGCTGAGTACAGGGCAGCTTTCACAGCTACGGTTGAGTGTGTGTGGCTCAGACGCCTTATGGCTGATTTGGGTGTTGGGCAGCCATCTGCCACCACCATCTTCACTGACAGTCAGAGCGCATTGGCAGTTGCGCGGAACCCAGTGTTCCATGCTCGTACGAAGCACATTGAGGTGCACTACCATTATGTCAGGGAGAGACTCTCTGCAGGAGAGATCAGTTTGGCTTATGTGCCAACACAGGATAACCTTGCAGACCTTTTCACAAAGGCTCTGCCTCGTGAGAAGTTCGAAGCTTTTCGCAAAGCTTTGGGCTTACTCCCTTTTGTGGATTCGTCCACATAGCTAGACACTTCCCTATACATGAGTGCTAGCTCTTGTTCACCGCATCACTCCAGGGGGGATTTGTTACCATATTATAGTAGTGATGTGTGTGAACACATTTAGGACCGCCGGGGCACTTTTTCCCTCACTAGGAGGTTTTTTCCCCCGTGCATTGTATATACGCCCATTATCTTCTAGGGCTTGTTATCTTTCATTTTTGGCACTCATAATACACTACTGTGTTGTGCTCAAGCTTCCTCATCTTCTTGAAGTTGTGTGTGCATTCCTGCAACCCTAATTCCAACATACTCAACCACAAAGCACCAACCTCATTGGCATCTAAACTTTGTCGTCTAATAGACCCAACTCTAAGTGTGTGTGGTGCTATGGAAAGGATGCGAGATGTGGCACTAACCTTACCCTTCATTTGGGAGCTACTTATGGCTGCCACAATAGCCCGTCGAGCAGCCAAAGCGTCCGCAGAGTTCCTCTTCTTGTTAACTATATAGGAATGAACACTTTGTAGCACCGCCATGCCAGCTCTCCTCTCTCTTCGACCTCCAATGTCGGAAAGCGCCTTGCAGTTGGCCATGTTGGGCAGATCAATCAAAGCATCAAGCACACATGCCTGTGATGAAGGCGTGAGGTCTTTGAAATAGGAATGGAAGATTGCATGGGCACGACGATGTGGCCCTGACTTTGATAGTTCTTTCCTATCCACACGATGGGCGCCCAAAGGAGGGGGGTGGGTTCTTGTAGAAGAGAAGGGGACTCAGGAAGGGCGGGTTCATGTGGATTATCTAAACTAAGGGGTAGTGGGGGGGAAGAGGGCGGAGGGAGAGGAAGTGGAAGAGAAGGAGCAAGGCTTGGATCATCGCCAACAACGGAAGGTGTTGCTCGTTGACGTGCTCTCCCCTCTCTCTTTCTCTCACGAGCTACCCTTCTCCTCTCCTCCTCTTGAACTTGGTGGACGGGGGGAAGTCTAGTCCTATCACGTTTCCGACTCCTACGACTTTGAGAACCCATTCTCAAGGAAGCTAAGAGAGAAAAAATTATAAAGGCTCAATGATGGGATAGTACTAGAGATAAGTGTGGGATAGTACTAGAGATATGTGATTATATAGGAAAAATAGATTATCCACTTCAAATCTCATTGGATTTCCTATCTAAGATTGATTGGATAATTAAGATAAACATAAAGATAATTAAAGATAAACTATTATCCACTTAAAAATTAATATTATTAATAATATTTATTAACAAGTCTAAATATTTATCATTACTAGATATATAAATATATCTTTAAATTTATCTGTTATTTTATAATTATATAACTGCTTTTTTTTAATAAAGTATTTTTTTAAAATTTTATTCAAAGGTTTATTCTACATAAAATATTTTCAAGAAATATTAAATTAAAAAATTTATTTTTTTAAATTGAATAATATGAACTTTAATAATAATATTATTGATCTAATTCCAAAATATAATCCTTTAAAATTAGTGATTTTAAATTCTTTTATTTAATAAGTTATATATATTTTATTATTTAAAATTTTATATTCTATTTCTCTAAATTAATAAATTAACTTTTTTAAAAATATGTTTTTGAAAAAAAAAAGGGAGGTGGGAAGGAGGTGCCACGTGTCACATGCGTGCATGACACGTGGCATTGTCTTGACATGTGGCACTATTATGGTTGATGTGGCAATTCCATGATGTGGCATCCATGTCACCAAGTGCGAGGTGGCATGCAAAGGTGGCAAGAAGATGTGGCATTAATGATGACTAGGATGATGAGGTGGGGAGTCAACTAGGTTGACCATGTTGACATGGAGGGTGGAGGTGGCAAGGTGAGGTGGCAAGCTGCTTATGTGGATCCTCTCGAAGCTCATGTGGACATAAAGTGGCATGCATATATATAAGATTTGTGCCTACCCAAGCCTCACACATGGAATGATACCTAAGCTTTGAAGTTTACCAAGCCTAGATTTCCAAACCTAACTAGGATTGGTTTTAGACTTGAAAAGGGGAGAGTGGACACAATATGGGAATTTTCACTTGGGAGGATTGAAAATGGACCTTCCCATACTCAAATTAAGCCAAATTTTTTTTCATAAATTCATGGAAACAAGAGTATTGATCCCTAGAGTTTTTAGATTGAAAGATTCAATATTTAATTTTCTAGAATTAAATTACAATGGGCCTCTAACAGTCATAACAAATTTTCCAAAGTAAATCTATAAAAATCCAACCGTTAGATTTGTAATTTTACCTTATACCCACAGTATACTAATCTTTTTCAATCTAATCATCACTAGATCCATACAATTTGAGCATTTTAAATGGTAGATGTGGTGGGAGGATAAAATAGTATATTTTTTAACAATTCTAATACCTTTTAAATATTATAGAAAATAGTAGAACACATCAAAAATTACTCGATAAATCAAGTTAAGCTCTATGTTATTTGTATTTGTGATATGCAAAGTGGGAACATCATATAAGTAATAATGTAAAAGTTATAGGCAATTTACTCACATTCACTGTACCTGTCTAAACCTACGACAGGGCCTGTATACAAACTTGGTTCCCAAAGAAAAGGGGACTTGCAATTATTGGATATTCGATCAGATTATAGTTTTAGGTGCCCAACTTTGCATATAATGTTTCATTAGAAGACCTTGAAGTGAAACTCCTTGGCTAACTAGGAGAGATTGGCTATTCTTCTTTAAAAAATGCCTGTTTTCCAGCTAAAGCCAAGGGCGCCCACTACATAAAACTAGATAACCTCATCTTGCAACCACCCCATCACTCTAGGGGTGGTCAGCAATGCTTATACTAAGCATTGTGTCCCACCTTTTGAACAATGCTTGTCAGAAGTGACTATTAAACTTCTGGTCTCTATCACTAACTATATTGGTAGCCCATAAAGTCGATAGATATTCTCAATGAAAAGCCAAGATAACTGTGGCATTTTCACCGTTGTTTTAGTTGAAATAAACCGAGACATCTTGGTCAACCTGTCCACTACAACCCAGATGGCATCATGACCTCTACTAGTTGTAGGTAGACCTACAATAAAATCCATAGAGATGCTTTCCCACATACCATCAGGGATCTCTAATGGTTGTAATAGCCCACCTATCTTAAGATGCTCAGCCTTATTGACCTGGCATTTTTGATAATGCAAAACATATTCTTGGACGTCCTTGTGAAGGCCAATAGAATTGCCTTCTCACTAAGGCATAGGTCTTCCTAATTCCAGAATGACCTGCACTTGGACTATCATGACACTCAAAAGTATTTGGCGCCTAGTGTCGGAGTCCGAGGATACACACACTCTTTCTTTGTGTAACAAGTATCCATTATCGATGGAAAAATGCTTCCAACGATTAATCTCGTCCCTAGAAAGAGGAGAGCTGGGTGTGGAACTATCATCTACACTCACTACTGTGGAGTGGGATGGATCCCTGCGTGTAACAACTTTCCACACCTGTGCATTTGACTGCCTTTGAGTGAATCTAAAAATTCACTTTTCAACTCCGTGAAAACTCAACGAGTTGACTTGAGGCATGTGACTTAAAGCATCAACCACAACATTGTATCGTCCCTTGCGATACCTTAGTTGAAAGTCGAATTTACTTTTCAACTCCGTGAAACTCAACGAGTTGACTTGAGGCATGTGACTTAAAGCATCAGCCACAACATTGTATCGTCCCTTGCGATACCTTAGTTGAAAGTTGAATTCTTGGAGGATTTCTCCCCATCGAGCTTTACGACCTTTTAAATTAGTTTGAGTTGTCAACCATTTGATGCTCTCATGATCAAAGATAATCTCAAACTTAGCATTGTAGAGATAATGTATCCACTTGTCTAGAGTATAAATGATGACATAAAGCTCACGCTCATATGCAAAATAATTCCGCTAAGCTCTATCCAACTTCTTGCTCTCAAAAGCTACTGGTCTTCCTCTTTAAAGAAGCACAGCACCAACTGCATGGTCACTAGCACCCATTTCAACCACAAACAACTAATTAGGATCTACTATTGCCAACAAAGGTGCGATAGCTATGGCAACCTTAAGGTGATCAAAACATTAAGTTGTTGGGCAGCACCCCAAACAAAGCTGTGACCATCAGCCTTTAATTGGTCCGTTCATAGGAACCGCTAACTTAGCATAATCTCAGATGAATTTGTGATAGAACCCTGCCAACCCAAGGAATATCTGTAATTCCTCTAAATTGGTTGGATGAGGCCACTTAAGAATTGCCTCTACTTTCATAGGATCCATCTGAATTCCCTCTACCAAGATGATGTGACCCAAATAATGGATCTTTGAGGCAAAAAACTCACACTTGCTCTCTTTAGCATAAAGTGCATTTTGCGTTAGCGATTCAAACACTAACCTTAAGTGTTGCAAATGCTCTTCCTCTGCGACTAAAGATCAAAATATCATCAAGAAACACTACAACGAATCGACCAAGATACAAATGTAAGACGCTATCCATAAGCATCATAAACGTAGCTGGAGCATTAGTTAGACTAAACGGCATAACTAAAAACTCATAATGCCCAAATCTGGTATGAAAAGCTATCTTAGGCACATCCTCCATACGGATGCGAACTTGATGATAGCTTGACCTTAAGTCAATCTTGCTAAAGTATCGCGCACCTTGCAGTTGATCAAAAAGCTCATCAACTCGCGGTATAACGGATACTTATTCTTTATCGTGATTGCATTCAAACCACGATAGTCCACGCATAAACGCATAGACCCATCTTTCTTCTTCACCAATAAAACTGGTGATGCCCATGGGGAATTGCTAAGCCTAATGAAGCCCCTGGCGAGGTAGTCAACAAGCTGACACTCAACCTCACTGGCTTCACTAGCGGCGATAAGCTTATATGGAGGCTTACAAACTAGCTTTGCATCCTTGAGAGCACTTCAATGGCATGCTGGACATTGCGCTCAAGGGGCAAACTAGACGGCAAGTCACTTGGAAATACATCATGAAATTCATGCAAAAGATTTTGCAAAGAATTAGAAACTTGTTGAGTGAGATTAGGAAAAATTTTAGTTTGTTCATTATTATGCATAGCACTAACATGTTGTTCACATATGACAAAATTGAGAGATTCAATACTCAAACTCGAATTAAAATCACCACCACTAGCATCATCACATGAGACAAAATTGAAGGAGACATGTAACACAAAAAGAGATTTTCTATTTTATGAGCATGTACAAGGCGGTCCACTTCAGCAGAACAAGTGAGTGGAGATAGGGGTACATCAAGTTCACCTTGCAAACAAACTTGTTTACCATTGACCTCAAAATCAAAAGTATTATCTAGATAACTACGAGAAAGATATAGTCCTAAATGAAACAACCATTCATGACCCAAAATAACATCAGCTCTTGTAATATGCATAACTTGAAAATCTAAGTCCATTTCATGTCCCTGAATACTGTGATACTTGCTTAACCACTGTGTCCCATACATGCCTATCATGCCCATTAGCAAGAGATACCATGTATTTACGATCACTAGGACTTTGTGGTAATTTTAAATTTTTAACTAAATGATAATTCAAAAAGTTGTGTAGCTCCATCATCATCAATCATGACACGAACTCTTTCTCCGTTGATGTGTCCATGCATCCGAACCAAATCATAAGGCCGGAAAGAGGGTACCCACATCGTAGAGGTTACACAACACTCATGCGTGGCATCGGTATGGCATACTTGAGCTTCAAAAAACTTCTGAGAAGCTTCAAGTGGCAAGACTTGCACCGTGTGCATTGCCTTACTACCGCCCTTATCAACATCTTTGCCACAATTCTTTGGACAATTCTATTTATCATAATCAGCAGCCATGCAAATAAAACATAAATTTTCCTTTTTAGCTCGCTCATAATCTTGCGGAGATAAGGGACCCCTTGGTCCCTTAACCTTCTTAACCACATCATTACCTTGTTTGGCCCCCTTTCGTTTGTTCCCCTTAGAACTACGGAAGTCGGATGCTCCAACCCAAGGTGTCTTGGCCGTGCGTTTCTTCTCAATATTATCATCGAAGATGTGCGCACTTTTATGGCCTCTTCCAAAGTTTTAGGATATTGAGTTTTAACCTTAGTTTTATATTCATTATCTAGACCAGGCAGAAAATCTCATATCATCCAAACCTTCGAGCTTGAGAATTATCTCGTGATACTTGGAAATATATTAGGTCAACATAAGACCTTGCATCTTACAATTGTCTCAAGCATCCCAATTGCGATTCTTCTCATTCTCAGGTAAGAATTCTTTCCAAAAGAGTGCCTCATAGGTTGATCGTTGTCACCGAGGCTCATCCACCACTTGTAGGCCTTGTCCTCAAACGTGAGACTTGCCTCGAGCGCACGAACAACATCAGGAGAACGCTTCAAAAGGTGCAAGTCCGTCCAGTGTTCACTGCATCTTATTACGCTCCTTCTCTTCCCCACGAACATAGGAGGCTTCATGCTCTTGAGCATAGCAGCCACTTCTTGATTCACGAGCGTTTCCTTGAGTTGACCCCCTAGGAGTAGATGCCCTTGGCGTATCAACCGAGACACTCCGAAACCCTGAACTAACGACCAACTTCTTAAGTGTCTCTTGCATGGTTTGTAAACTTTGAGAAAGAACAAGTAAACTTTGCTCAAGATGATGTGTGCGTGATTCTAACAAAGTATGTGCATGCAAATCCACAAATCCGTCACATCTAGATCAACCATATTGGTATCCAAAGATGGATAACAGCCATGCTGCTGACCCTCGGAGTGCTCAGAATCTTCTGAGGTCATGGTAACAAATCAAATTCGAATGCAAGAAGATAAATACGTGATCAAAACCTGCTCGTCTTGCTCTTCGCTCTTGTGGACACCCTCGGTGCTGGAGTTGTGATGTTTCTTCTCTCCTTCCACCTATACAAGAGAGATGCTTCTCTCCTTGCGCCAATAAGAGAGAGAGAGAGAGAGGGGGGGGTTTCTCTCCGTCCGATGAGAAAGAAACAGAGGGATACTTCTCTCTATTCGGCGCCGGAAAAAACTAATACTTCTCTCTTTCCCGATACGAAGAAATATGGTGCTTCTTTGTTATTTCTCTAGGATACAACAGCCCTTTGCTTATATATATATATATATATATATATATATATATACATATATTCTCAAAAATCTTGGCTGGCGGAGGCGCTTGCAGACTGTGCATGAGACAGGAGAGAGATGAAAAAGCTGCTTGTCTGTTTCTCCTCACACGCGCCGGCTATAGGTGTTGGGCGGGAAAGAACCGGCTGTTGGCCGCTGTGTGACTGTTTACCACTGCCTGTGGCCTGGAGAAGAAGACGCTGTATTTGGCCGGCAGCTTCTTCCCTTTTTTTTAATATCGTGGCGACCTTACATGACCAACGCTTGTTTCTGGTCGGCTGCTGTGGGAGGTTATATGCGCCAGGCTTGTACACTCCGAACGCTTGCAGCGGCTGGTGTCGGCTATGTCATATGCGCTGCTACGCCGTATACGATGTTCTTGCAGCCGACTATGTCGTTGGCTAAGAGCCATATACGATGGCTATTATGCACCGGTTACGTATGTTGATTGTTGTTGTGCGTTATCTTCACGCGGCTATCTCCTCCCAGCTACATACAGCACGCGGTTGTGCGAATCATGGCTGTGTCTCGCGTGTCATCGCCTCTATTGTGGTTATTGTCATGGCCGTCTATGCAAAGGCTGAGAACAGCCTTATATGGCTTCTATTTGCGCTTCCACGATTAATGCAAACGAGATGGGCTGTTGCACACCTCTTCTCTCCCACGGTTGATGCGGATTATGGCGAGGACTGCGCAATTGGCTAGCAGGTAGATCGCATGGCTCTAATACAAGTGAGAGGCCTTTATGAACCTGTTAGAAGAGAATAGGGCAACTGTAATATGCTGAAGCTTTGGAGAAGAATCGGTAACTTCAATACTCAGAATTCAGCACTCTTTTCGCGACGAAAATTAACGCACAAACTGAAAGGAGATGTGCAGAAAATATATATATATAGAGAGAGAGAGAGAGGGAGAGATGGAGAGGACAAAGTACTGGGCATGATGCGCCTGCTTCCAGAGGGCTAGGCACAGCTTTTGCCCACAATCCAAGGGCTGGGCAGCCTATATGGGCTGCCCCATACTTGCCTTACAGCCATGTAAAGGCTGTAATCTCGTGGAATCTGCCTTATTCTTGCCCTAGGGCTGTCCTACAGCCCCTCCATGGCTGGTGGGTTCAGCCTGGCCTTCCTGACCCTCCTGGTGGTGGTTCCACACCACTGTCTCATATGGAGTCCTGCCAATAGCTGAAGAAAAAGAGTCATTCAAAACAGCTTGAACTAAAGGCAAATACGATTCCCACTTACCTTGCTGATCATGGACATAACACTTCAGCACATCAAAGGCTAACTGGTTGTATATCTCTGTCTGGCCGTCCGTCTGTGGGTGGAATGCACTGGAAAAATTCAACTTAGAACTAAAATTATCAAACAATGCCCTCCAAAAATGACTGGTAAACTTGGCATCTCGGTTCGACACTATGGTCCTAGGAATCCCACCAATCGGGTACCAATGCCGAATGAACAACTGGGCAACATCCTCAGCGGTCACATTGGCCCTGCAAGGAATAAGCATAACAAATTTGCTAAACCTATCAACAAAAGTTAAGCACTGTGTATTACGCTTACTCGGACTAGGAGGCAGATTTGTGACAAAGTCCATCGAAATGTCCTGGAAAGGACCCTCAAGAATTGGCAAGGGCTGTAACAACCCTATCTTCTTTCCACGAGGAGCTTTCACCTTTTAACAAATGTCACAACGTTGTACATAGGTAAACACATCACGCCTCATCTTTGGCCAATAGTATTGCCATTCTAATTTCTCCAGAGTCGAATTCATGTCCCTATGACCACCTGTAATGGCGTCATGGGCATCATGGAGAAGAGCTACCCTGAACGACTTCATGACACACAGTCGGCCTTTGTTGAAAAGCCAACCATCGCGTATCAGAAAGTGGCATGGTCCTGTGGCATCCAATGCCTGTTCCCACTATGTACCGAATTCCTCGGAATCCGCGTACGTGTGCTTCATGTCCTCTAGTCTTGTACCAACAAGGTTAAGTTTAGTGGTCTGAATCGTAGACACTTGTCCCTCCCTGCTCAAAGCATCGGCCACTGGATTGGCCTTTCGTGGAAGGTATTTAATCATACCACCGAACTGCTGGAATATCTGACTCCAGTGGTGTTGTCGATCACTCCATTGTGCACTTAGCATTATCTGGATCCAGCGTAATGCTTGATGGTCAGTGCGAACCTCGAAGTCACGGCCATACAAAAAATGTTTCCAGTGTTTCAAGGCATGTATAACTGCTAGGAGTTCACAATCATAGACTGAGTAGTTCTTCTCGGCGGGCAGTAACTTACGAGACATGTAAGCCACTGGATGACTATTCTGTTGCAATACACCTCCAATTGCGATGTTACTTACATCGGTGATCACCTGAAATGGGTCGTCCCACGAGGCAAGTGCTAAACAAGGTGCTTCTGACAAAGCCACCTTGAGGTTTTGGAATGCCTCCAATGCTCGTGGAGTCATTCGAATCTTTTACCTTCTTGTCTTTACTCCCTTATTAGCGGTGAGATCTGCCGAGAGGTCAGAAAACTTGTCGATGTGGGTGGAATATGCTTGGCATATACCCACAAATGATCTAATGTCATAGGCTGTCTGAGGTACTTCCCAGTTGACAATCTCGGCCACTTTAGCCAGATCAAGTCGAATGTCTTTAGCACTAATTATATATCCCAAGTAATGCACCTGGAACAGATAAAATTCTGACTTCTTTTCATTGACGTAGAGCTCGTTGCTTTCCAGCAACTTAAGGACTTTCTCCACATCAATGTCATGCTGCTCAACCATATAGCTGAAAATATGAGTATGTCGTCCAGAAATATGAACACACTTTCCAATCAAATCCCGGAAATCACACATCATCATGCGGTTAAATGTAGCTGGGGCGTTTGTCAAGCCAAATGGCATGACCACAAATTCATAGTGGGCCCGTTCTGTACGGAAGGCTGTCTTGGGGATGTTCCCCTCCACAATCCGCACCTGGTGTGGTACCCACTCTTTAAATCCAGTTTTGAGAACACCTTTACTCCATTCAGCCTCTCGAGAATATAGTCAATTCGAGGCATCGGGAATCTGCTCTTGATAGTCAGCTTGTTGAGTGCACGATAATCGACACACAAACAGGAAGACCCATCCTTATTCTTGATAAATAAGATCGGTGCTGCAAATGGCGACACGCTGGGGCGGATGAAGCCATATTGCAACAATTCTTGGAGTTGGCGGTCCAACTCCGATTCCATTGCCTTGGAAAGGCGATACGAAAACTTGCTCGGGGGTTTTGAGCCTGGGAGGAGGTCAATCTTGTGGTCCTCCGGTCTGGATGGGGGGAGCTGGGGAGGGAGGCTGTCCCAAAGAAAAATCTTCTGGAACTTTTCGTGGAGAACCGAGTACTTCTCGGAAGCACTGGCCACCGTCTGGGCTGTCTGGATGTAAATCATCGCACACTGTGTGCCTTTTCGGACTGCTCGCTTTGCCTGCAAGTGGCTTATGAGCGGAAAGTTCAGAATTCCTGGCTCACACTTAATGGTCACCGGGGCATTTGACACATTCCGATTGATCTGGAATGTGTGCTTGTCCCACTTGACATCAGGAAGAAACTTGTGAAACCACTGAATACCCAAAATTATGTCTGCTCCTACAAGAGGGGCAACCATAAAGTCACGCACAAACTCTATGCCCTGAATCACTAACTTAGCACCTAGAGCTTCATACTTGACGCTCGTTTCAAGCCTGTGCTAAAACCCTCAACCTGTTTGTCCATCGAAGTCAGCTCGAAAAAACGGGCACGCCTAGCGGCCTGTTCCGTGACCACATCCTCCGTGTTGCTGCTGTCAAACAAGACAACGACTCTCTGGCCACCTATGTAGCAAAAGGACTTGAGCAATTCGTTGCGCTCATACTCCTGTTCATGGGCGCCCTTCTACTTATCTTCGAGCTCCCGGCTAATAATTGCTCCAACTGAAGCACCGGGGTTTGAAGAATTAGGGGTAGCCGCTGGGGTCTGTGTGGGAGCTGAGCTCACCACCCACAGAAGTTGTGGAGGCGGCGGCGGCGGGCTTTGGAGGCTTCTTCGGACAATCCCGAGAAGTATGTCCTTTTGTATGACAAAAGAAACATCTACCCTCCTTGTACTGAGAAAGCTCCTCAGCACTCAACTTGCCACCTATCTTGCTGCCTGCCTCCACTTTCTGGTCTGGAGTAAGCTTAGACGCACTGTTCGAGTTCTTGGAGCCAGAGGCTCCTGGGCTCTGACCTGGGGAAGACCTGGTCTCATTCTGGCTTTTGCCCCCCGAGAGGCGGTAGCCCTGGGAGAAGCCAGCTTGGGAAATCTTGGGCTTGCCACCATTGTGTTTCATTTCTGCACTCTGCGCAAGCGAGAGTACGTCTTCAAAAGTGGCTAGCCTAAACATACGCACCTCCCATTGGATTTGCGTGTCAAGGCCATACAAAAACTGCCCTTTCTTGTCCGTATCAGATAAGCCTAATTGCAGACATAAAGCCGAAAGTCTATTGGCAAACTGAAGGACTGGTTGCGCGTTCTGACGCGCTCCCCTGAACTCGTCTTCGAGTCGCTCAAGCTAGTGGGGTGGTAGAACCGCTCCTTAAGGTCGTGGACAAACTCGTCCCACACATAAGCTGCCATACTTGCTTTGGTGTGGGCATGAGCCCACTGAGTCCACCAAGGAATGGCCTCACCTTCCAAGTACCAACTGGCTAAGATCACTCTGTCAGTATCTGTTTTCCTAACTGCTGCACAGTAAGCTTCAAATTGATGTAACCATGAATAAAGAGTTATGGGATCGAGTTCACCATTATACTTACTAAAGTTCATTTTCTTGGGAAAATGATTCGAGGGCGCCGCCGGTGTCAATCTGGCATCCAAGGCTCTGAGGTAACGCTCGTGTTCCACGCGTCGCATGGCTTCGTCTTCTCGTTGTCAGATCTCCAATGCACGCATCTGCAACTCAAGCAAAGAGCTGCAGCTGTGACGTCCCTCTGTCGAGGATCTGGTATTTGGGATACGGAAGGAGAGGGAGGAGGAGATGGAAAACGCGACGCTGGAGAGCGGGTACACTCCTCCAGAGCCAAGATCTGTGCCTTCTGCTCATCCAACTTGGTTGTCTATTATGCGATTGCTCGCATCATCTGCTAGAACATGTCTGTGTGACACTCAAGCCTGGTGCCCTAGCTGGGCTGCCTGGTGCACTCTGGTCCCATGGTTCTTGGTCTCTCTCGTCGTCGAAGCTCGCCATAGCAGGAAAAGGCAATTCCTTTTCGGAACGCAATCTGACCATCCACTATCTGTGTGGGAGACTTCCGGAGGCTTCCGGAGTCTAAAAACCAACCGCCCTCCTTCGAGGGACAGGAGTCACTCCGAAAGGGGTAGTCCACCGGCATCTAAAAACCAACCACACGAGGGAGAAAAAATTCTGGTTTCTTTGCTGAATCTTTATACTTGAAGTAGGCTCTGATACCACTATAATATGCGGAAGCTTCAGAGAAGAATCGGTGACTTCAATACTCAGAATTCGGCACTCTTTTTGCAACGGAAATTAATGCACAAGCTGAAAGGAGATGTGCAGAAAATAGAGAGAGAGAGAGAGGGAGAGATGGAGGTGACACAGTATTGGGTCCCAATTACCCTCTGTAGGGCCCCCACCACGGATGGTGTATTTGCTTTATTAGAATGATGAGAAATCTGAAAGAAAATACAGCAATCTTGGACCTTTTCTTGGCTGGGAATACCCTGCCCTTGACCTGAATCCTTCACCCCTTTGCTTAGCACCCTTTTGGCTTTGTCTAGCCTCGTATGCTTGAGCTCTTGGTGGAGAATGAGATGAATGAATGGGATTATGGGCAATTCTATTTATACTACCCCATCACGAGTAGTCGGCCAGTGCTACTGCAGTCGGCCAGCCCAGAAATGTCCCACGACTGGAAATTCAGCATTAAATGCTGAATTAAATCTCATTAAATGCTCCGTTTTTTTCCTAAAAGGCTGGGCATGATGCGCCTGCTTCCAGAGGACTGGGCACAGCTTTTGCCCACAATCCAAGGGCTGGGCAGCTTGTATGGGCTGCCCCATACTTGCCCTACAGCCATGTAAAGGCTGTAATCTCTTGGAATCTGCCTTATTCTTGCCCTAGGGCTGTCCTATAGCCCCTCCATGGCTGGTGGGTTCAACGTGGGCCTTCCTGACCCTCATGGGGGTGGTTCCACACCATTCCCATGCCCACACTAAGATCCGGGGTAGCCCTATGGGCTGGCCCCTTGTCCTAACCACTATCTACTCAGTGATCTGGCATCCGGTACCATACCAGATACACAGAACCACTCACATCATTCTAGAGGGAGACTCACAGCGCGGACTGGCACTGTTTCATGTGCAGGACAGTGCACACCTGACCTTGGACTCATGTGCAGGACAATGCACACCTGACCTCGGACGACTGAGATGGATCCCTGGTTGACTCGTCCCGGACTAGGCTCACATGGGACCAGTTCACCATCCCAGGTTGTCTTGCACCTTCTGTACAGAAATGTCTACGTGGCATCCAAGTGCGGGATGCACATGACAGCAACTCTTCACCCAACCGCCATATATTGGAACCCTAGCACCGGTTAAAATAACCTTGGCCGTCCACACATGTCCGACTAAAATAGCAATGGAAACATTTAAGAGATGGCCTACGTGACATGTTATGAAAGTCTCTTGTCCTTTTGCTGCACCATGGCTTTGAACAAGGAGGCATAGTTAATATTTGGGAATGATTCTAGATATCCATATGAATCATATTGCTCATATGACTCAGAGCTCTCATGTTCCGGACTCTCAAAGTCTTCTAGAAAAGTCATTGAGTATTGTTGTATTGGTGTGATTCCAAGAGGAACCAATTCAAGTGGTAATACCGACGGTGGGTATGGAGGCGCATTTAGAATGGTTGGTAAGGCTAGTGGTTGCCTTAGCGTCAAGAGCATGGATTGTGGGTGATGGATTCCACCCTAATGGGTTTCCTTGTTGGTACGAACAATGGGCTACGTCGTCGTTTTTTGGTGGTGTTGGCAATGAGCACAAAACTATTGTTATCTAGGCCTTAGTAATGGACACTCCATACTTGTATGGTTTCATCTAGAAATTTGCACACCCAACCATATCTCTTTGTGAAAATAAGTGTGGGTGTCTAACTTAAGGAGAACTGATTAGGGCTAGTAGCCTTGCGAGTTGCCCTTGGGCTGGCCATACCACTACAACTCTTATTGGTGATGGTTGGGCTCCTTTAGCCATAGAGTCTTTGGATGATGCATCCCCTATCTCTTGGTTTGGATGGATGACAAATATATCCCTATCGAGCAAATTGTCTATCACTCATTGCCTCATGAGAAAACACTCATCAAAAATGTAGTGTGTATACCTATAAAGATCATAAATCAATCAATGAGTAATAACTCATCTAGTCTTTCGTAAAAGGACTCCATCTCATATAAAGATACTTGATTCTAACAACGTAGCCCCACATGGTCTCTCCTTCCTTTTGCTTGAGGTTGTAGATTTGTGCTATGAGGGTCCACCTAGCTCCATTGAATGAGAATTCCATAGTGAAGGTGTGCCTAAATATCTCATACTTGGCCGTTTCAACCGGGTGTAGTGCTCTAAACCACTGGCTTGCTTTGCCTTCAAGGCAAAGTCCGAATGAACAGATCTTAGGGATCATCAATCCTATCCATGGCTTCGCAAACTTGATCGAACTTCTCTAGATACTAAAGGGAATCTCCAATTCTATCAAATTTGGTCATCATCCTTGAGATGTGGATTAGCTTTCTTTTGCCCAAATGTGAACCTCTAGGTACTATGTTTGTGGCAACCCCCTTTCCATTGCAAATGTCATCCTAAGCATGTCTTCTGCATATTCACGTGACGGTGCAACATAAGGAAAAAGTTGCGCAAAACCCTTTATTTAAATTGTATGTTTTAAGGTTTGAAACTTCTTGCTCTATGGAGTTGGGCTGTGTGGTTTCCAACTGCACTTGTCCTATGCCGGCCTCGCTTTGAGGATGCAAAGGCTTGCAACGAAGGCATTATGTGATTTTTCTTGAGGATCCCTTGGGTTTGAGATATGGTCCTAATCATTGGCTCTTTACCCTTCCTTGTGTTTCTTGTTCCTCAAATGTTCACCCGAACGAAAAGGAAGTGGTCTCATGGTGAAGAAGTTTTTATAATGGGCTCCTTGAGAAGGTGAAACTCCTACTTGCATTGTGTATACTTGTTGTTGGGTGTTTTATGGAATGCTCCTCCCTAATGGTACAGCAAAAGAGACATGTCTTGATCTCCATAACTATGGTCATTGGGCTGCTTGTCCATGGCGAGATTGGGACAAACCGAGCTCAAGATCGACACCAAAGGTTTGAAATAACTTGGAGGCAGCATAGCTTTAGTCTTCTTGCATCCAACTCATGTTACAATGTGTTTTTGTGAACAAAAAGTGCATTACGGGTATAAGGCATTGCAGTTATATCCTACATGTGAGTTTTATAAGACTTATCATTTGTGACAAATCTAAAGGGTCTGCGTGTCCTAAGAGAGTTTCACAATAATCAATGCAGACAAGCCAGTAGAGCTGTTGCATGAAGAAGTATAAGCTTAAGTTCACAAGGTTCCTTGGGTGTTCAATCCAGAGAGGGGTTCAACCTGGACTACATCTCTCAACATCATTGCTTCCTGACATACGTACATGAACACACTGATGTAAGCCACTGATGTCTCCATGTGAATCCACAACTTTGGTCAGTTTAAATAAACCCTTGCTTGTCAACCCACAACATGTCAAGCAAAGACAAATGACAGCGAAAAGATACAACCGCTGCATCTTTAAACACTGTGGTATGTCACTAAAGAGTGAACCTCCACACTCATTGATGATATCCTTCCTGACCATGCGGAGGCCCCCCAAAGGCTATACCGGGTGTCCCAACAAGCACCAAAACCTCTGGGCTTCGTGCACACTTCACCTGATTTGGGCTGTTTTGGCCCACACCGCAGAAAAGACAGCCACGAGATCTATTTATCTTGTATTTTGAAAATCCGCTGGTAATGCGGCCATTCCCTAATCCTTATGCAACACAGCCAATTAATCCCCCTGATACCATATTGTGGGAAGCATTGTAGCCAGCTATGCCCTTTGGCATTTACCAGACTTCTCAATGGGTGACCAGATCCATCTTGTCAAAGAACGAGCAAATCGTCTTGAGGTATAGCAGGTACAAAGATAACCACAAGCATAGTTCGTCATCATGCTCATCCATTTCTGCACTTCGTGGGTGAAGCTGAATTCTGGCACTCCTTTACCGCGAGGTAAAAGACAATCCTTTAGGCAGTCACCCACAAATAAAATTGAGCACCAAACAGAGACTGGCAGAATGAAACTATAACAAGAAGAAATATATTTTGATGTAAACATGGCAATAAACCAGCTTGGAGATGCTCTTAAAATTTGGCATAAACAATGGTATATAGAAAAGTACAAGACCGTCCGCCTGTCAATCAAAAATTTTGACTCCTGCAAAGCTCAGAAAATCAAGAGATTGGTATTCAAATGGTTGGCCATAACCAGTTCAGCTCAGAAAATTAAGCTGGTTGGCCACAAATAAGAGAATGCATTATCTAAGCACCATTATCACAAGAAATCTGTCTCCTGACAAGAAACTTTTTGTAAAGCTTGGGGGGAGGGTTCATTTGGAAACAGATCGTGACCACGGTCAGGTTGTCTGAGGTGTTTCTACGCAGCGCCTCATCGACAAGGTCATGGGAACACTGCCTGGGGTCATTGTGCTGCTGCAGTTTCCTGCGAGCAAAATCGACTGCATTTTCGTTTGTAAAAACATCCCAGAAACCATCACAGCCAATTATCATAAACTCATCGTCTTCTGTTAAAAGGGCTTGCTTCACTTCAGGTTCTGCGCTAAGAGGGCAATTAACACCCTTCAAACCCTTGATGTGCCAATTCCCTATAGCTCTTGCCACGCTGAGCTGTCCATTCAAGTAGCCATCATCTATATACCCTCCAAGAGCCTCAATGCGGCTCCTTTCCTCATTAGGCTTGTGATCCCTCGACATCTCAATGGCCTTACCCTTTCTGCACAGAACAGCTCTGCAATCTCCAGCATTTGCAACAAAAATCTCCCTGGTGAAATTCATCATAAGTAGATTAGTTAAAGTTTGACCCCAACACTCCTGTGTCCTGAACATCGGTAGGCATAAAAACCTGGAAAATACTGACCTTCCAAGAACTAGAACAGTTATAGCTGTTGTGCCAGAAGACAAGCCTTGGTTGACGGAACAGGCTTCTGCGAAAGCTGCATCCGTCTGCAAAAACGCATGGTGCACTGCTTCCTCGACTGCAGATGGGAAAGCTACATCTTCCACGATATAATTGAGCAGCTTGTCTTTGACAAACTGTGCCGCATTCCTTCCGTCATGTCCATCAAATACCTAACACCACAACAAATGGCATCCAACAGTGTCATGTAAGATATCAGTTCTACACACATGCTCTTATCATATGGCTCCAAAAGACCACTTGAGTTGAGACATGGTCACAAAAAACGTTTTGAAGGTTTTACCGTTTCAAGATTTTTATTTAAAGTTTCGTGTCTTCCGTCAGCACCCAAAAATAAAGGCTTTGAGAATCAAAACATTAATAAATTCTTAAAATATTTAGGGCTTTTAGAAATTGGAGTGAGATTACAGAAATCCTCATATTGAATTCAGGGATTTTTGCAATATCAGTTCAATTTCACCAAAATAAAGGGAATTTAGGGATATTTGGAAATTCTCACTCAGGCCACCCAGCACCACGTGTGAAAATGCAAAATAAAAAGCATTTAATATCAATTATCACCCGTCATGGACTGTAGGGCTGGCCAACTGATTTGTAAATGAGAACCCTATATGAAATGCATTTGGTAAATCATTTGCAAATCTTACAGATGCCCAAATGATTCTGGATGTACTAGCTTTCAGAATGTGGGATTATCCAAAAAAAGGCATAAGCACCATGAAGCTTGGACATGGCACTCAAAACAAGACACTGAACAAAGAGGTGGACATCTAATGTCAAGTCTTGCCTAGAAAACACGCCCGAAAATTTGGGGAAGGATTGATCATGGAAACAGACTCTTACAAGGCTGTCCACACTTTTTAAGGCGTGGGTAGACAAATTATAAGTTGGACCCCTCGTATTTAAAAGGTTTCATACTCATTTAAATGGGTGGATATTTTCATAAGCTCGGCACCCCGTGTATTAATGGTTTCACATCCCCTTGGACTGGACAATGGTTTGGGCACCCGGGAGTATGAAAAGAACAAGAAAAGGATTTGTGGCTTCTTGCATGGGCACCCAACAAATGTCGAATTTCTTTCTAGCTCTTCCAACACTTGGCAATAGGCCTTAGGTTTAAGACAACAAAAAGGCATCATTTTTACTTGATCGTGACATCATCCCCGACATATATAGCGCACATGCACCAGCTTCACCACCTATTTTATGCTTCCGTACAAATCTACCACACTTGTACCAGATATGTTACATGCCTTGCAAAGGCGTGATTGTGATTAATGCCAAGCAAGTGAGATTAACACTAATCCTATGTTTCGCAAACCCAGAGAAGACGAGAGGTAACCCTAATCTACTGTATATCTCAAAACATGAATATGCAGAATGATGATTTGCTAACTTGTGATGCATAGAAAAAATTCATGCTGATTCCTCAGCTTGGGCGTTCTCTCCAGATGCTTACATTCATGCCTAGAGCTCTCTATGTGGGGGTTCTTGAAAACAACTGTGAGTAGCTTGAATGAGGGCTGAAACCTCCTTTATATAGGCTACAAGTGGGGAAGTCGTGTTCAAGTCAGTTTCCCCTTTTCAGCCCATAAAATAATGTTCAAAAAGTCATATTTGTGTCCAAACCGTGCCCCAAAGGTGTCCCATCCATGGGCGCATGACCTTGGCACGTCCGTGCACCATTTAGACTGCCAAAACAGCCCCAAATAGGTGATATGCTGCCTCTTATCTTGCCAAGATACTGGCTACAACGGGAAATCATATCCATGTGGCACTCCCATGACTAGGCATAGATTAGGGTATCTACCTTTTCAAGAAGACAGCATATGGCTGTAAAGATTGTAGTACCTTTTTGTACATTAGAATATACTAAATACTCAACTCTCTCTCTCTCTCTCTCTCTCTCTCTCTCTCCTGCTTGCGCTTTGCATCAGCATATACCGTCAGAAGGCTAGATGAATCTAAACTTACGAATAATTTTAAAAGAAAGAAGAGAATCACCAAAAACAAACAGTTTTTATTTTTATTTTTTAAAAAGAGCTTAATAGAGACACCCAAGAAAATAATAATAATAATAATAATAATAACTTGCAAAAATAGACAAATACATAACTGAATCGCACACGCCCACATACACACAAACAAATTCTTTATTGAACCACAACAAAAGAATTTCTAACAAACAGGCTAAATAAATTTTTAATAACTAATTAGCAAAAATAAACTTTAAATGACTAATTCACTAAAACAAAACAAGTAAAGACAAGAATACAAAAAAGATGGTGTTTAGTAGCTTCCGCATGTGACAGAATAGTTAAAGGCAGCAAGCGGAAGCAAGCGGAAGCAAAGGAGAGACTTGGAGTAGCCAGCAATGATCCAACACTTGAGCAAAAATGATGAATGAAATATATGGCACAAAGCCTGTTCTTATATTCATCATGAAGGGGCTAGTTGTAAGCCTAGCGGGGCATGCACGTGTAAGATATAGAGAGAGAGGGGAGAGAGAGAAGGGATAGAGATCTTGCACAATACACCACACTCAGCGGGGAACAAGCCCCGCCCCCTTTCGGGAATTTATTCAGGAACAATCGACCATGATCAATACAATCAATGAATACAAAACAAACAGATATGCTGATGTAGGATATCCAAGTCGATGTCGATTTCTATGTCTAGGCACGAGATCTCCAACGCCAAGCACACCACGAGGATGACCCACAAGTATCTCTCATCGGGCTAGTATCAGATCTAATATCCAAATCCAAATTCAATGAATCCAAATTCAATGAATCCAAATCCAAATCCAAGTCCAAGTCCAAGTCCAAGTTCTAGTTCCAATCCAAGGTCTAGTCCAAGTTCCAATTCCAATCCAAGTCCTAGTCCAAGTTCTAGTCCAAGTCTAGATCCAAATGCAAGTCCAAGTCCAAATCCAAGTCCAAGTTCCAATCCAAGTTCTAGCCCAAGTATCACTCGCTCATCCCATGAATAATCTCCACAACTCCTACAGCCTTTTCAATGAAGGAAACCATGGAAAAGCTCTTTCTGGCAAGAAAATTGATATAAAAACTGTTTAAATGGTTTTTGGGTGATGAAAACCTCCAAAAAAACAATTTTTAGGGCTTTTGGAAAAGTTTCAGGGTTTTTGAAATTTTTAGGATTTCTCTGAAATTTTCAGTCCGTACATGTCCATACGGCTGTACGGATCCGTATAGTTGTACATACAGGTGATGACGTGGCACAACAGTTGATGGAGGCACTCTGAATCAAGGGGCAACGATGAAAAAATCCATGATTTGGTTCATGATCAAGTAGATGATGATGGAGAAGATGATCTCCACGCTTCAATGAAGACGGCAACGCGATGAAGAGGTTCTTCTTCAACTTGATGCTCAAGAGAGGCTCATGCTTCTTTTATACTTGGGGAAAGCTTGCTTTTTGCCAAAAAGTGATGCTTTTCTTTTGCTTTTGGCTTTCATTTGCTTTTGGTCTTTTTAATAGTAAAATATTACTCAACTTTAGTCAAAAGTTCTTGTTTTGCTTTTCTAGCTTCGGGGCCTGCTTGGTTTCATCATGTGAAATAGAGCTAGGAGAACCAAATAGTTACACTAGTTGGCCAACATAAAAACCCACAACTAAGGACAAAAAAACGACTAGGAAAAACACCTAATAAAAGGTGAAAAAAATACCCAAAAATATTAGAAAAATATGCTAAATAAAAGGGGGCATAAAAGGATCAAACGGGGTTGGAGATGATCATTCAAACACCTCCTCTCACCTCCAGCTGTTAGACATCATCTCCTTGCTGCTGGCTTCCTGTTTGGTGTCCTGTTTTAGCCTTTAGGGCTGACCATATTAACTAGAGGGACTGGTCACCCCTCACATATTTTTCCCATATTTTATCCCCATTTTATGGAGTCTTGGGCACTTTTTTCCTTCGTCTCGTGAGCTGGTTGGCTGCCTTTATCTGGGCATATATATAGCCGGGCATACCCTCACTCTTTTTCATTGCTTAGCATTGTTTGTTGCAGTCCCTCACATACGAAGCCTTCTCCCCTCTTGCTCGGGACTTGTACTCTTTGTTGGTGATATTGAAAGCAGGTCTATACCAATGTTTCCTCTCCATCTCTCTCTCTCACTCTCTCCTGTGTTTCCACTTTCCATCTTCCACTGTGCATTCTATCATGGTATCAGAGCGCCGGTGATTTGCAGCGTTGGATGTTCCCTCCTGTCCCTCCTGCGTTCTTTCTTCTCAAGTTTGTTGCTGGTCGCCTACCTCTTCCAGGCGCTCCTCCATTGCAGCCCAAGGTCATCCTTTACAGATTTGACCCCTGAGATCCCTTACACACCTGTCGGCTGCTCTATTTTACAAGGCAACACCTCGTAGTGCTGCGTTTTTTTCTACAGGTGGTTTGCAGCAAGTCTTCAGTATTTAGCAGCATCTACCCCCTTGTAGTGCTAGTGGCCTAATCTGTGCAGGACAACAGCAGCCTATGTGCTGCGTTTTTCTCCTACAGGTTGTTTTTTGATGCTATTTGCTGATCTGAGGCTTGGTGGTACCTGTCTCTTCTGCGTTTGTCGCGTGCATCCCGCACTTGGATGCCACGTAGACATGTCTATGGGAGCCCCATCTAGAATGAGTCAGCTAGGGTTCCACTCCAGTCGTCCAAGGTGAGGTGTGCATTGTCCTACACATACGTCCAAGGTTAGGTGTGCATTGTCCTGCACATGAAACAGTGCCGGTCCGCACTATGAGTCTCCCTCTAGAATGATGTCATTGGTTCTGTGTATCTGGTATGATACTGGATGCCACACCTATGTGTAGACATGTAGGTTTGCATGTAGAATAGGGGCCAACCAATAGGGCTACCCCAGAGCCAAGCCTAAGGCTCATGTAGTGGGCATGGGGAGGTTTAGAGCCACCCCAAGGGGCCAAGAGGGCCCCATGTTGTGCCCACTTGCTCTAGTTTGGGCTGGAAAGGCTGTAGGCCAGCCCTAGGGCCTCTGGACAGGCAGCCGACAGGGCATCCAGCCCTTAGAGGCTTGTCGGCCAGGTGTGGGGCAGCCCACACAGGCTGCCCAGCAGCCAAAGGCCATGCGCATAGGGGCCAGCCCTCCATAGGTGTGATGCGCAGGTTTTTTTCAGCATTAAATATTATTTAATGCAGTCGTGAGGCTTTTAAGTCAACCACCTGGAAATATAGCCAGCCGACCAGCCTCCAGTAGGGGTATAAATACCCATAGCATAAATTCAGGTCATTTATCTTATATTTCACAAGGTGCTGCAGCTACTCAAGGGCCAGGGCAGCCAAGGGAGAAGCTAACGCAAAGGTGAAGGTTTGAAGGTCAAGGGCAGAGATCTATCTCAGCCAGAACAAGTTCAGTCAGTCTTTTATTTTCAGATTTGCATCATTCTAATAAAAGTAAATACACCATTCGTGGTGGGGGGCCCTGCAGAGGGTATTCGGGACACAATATTGTGTCCTCTTCTCCCTCTCTCTCTCTCTCTACTTTTATGCACATCTACATTCAGTTTTGTGCGTTACTTTCGTCGCGATAAGTGTGCTGATTTTCTGAGCATTGAAGTTACCAATCTCCCCTAAAGCTTCCGCATATGTTACAGTGGTATCACAGCCTACTTCAAGTGTAAAGATTCAGCAAGAAACCAGAATTTTTTTCTCGCTCGTGTGGTTGGTTTTCAGACTCCGGTGGACCACCCCTTTCAGAGTGACTCCTGTCCCTCGAAGGACGGTTGGTTTTCAGCCTCCAGACGCCTCCGGAAGTCTCCCGCACACATATTGGATGGTCAGATTGCGCTTCGAAAAGGAGGTGCATTTTCCTACTATGGCGAGCTTCGACGACGAGAGAGACCAAGAACCTTGGGACCAAAGTGCACCACGCAGCCCAACTAGGGCATCATGCATGAGTGTTAAAGAGATGTTCCAACAAATGATGCAAGCAATCGTAGACCAGGGTACCAAGTTGGAAGAGCAGAAGACACAGATACAGGCTCTGGAAGAGCGCACCCGTTCTCCAACGCCGTGTTTTCCGTCTCCTCCTCCCTCTGCGTGCATTGGAGATCCGCAACGCGAAGACGAAGCAATGCGATGCGTGGAACATGAGCGATACCTTGCGGCTTTGGATGCAACACTGACACCAATGGCTTCCTTGAATCATTTTCCCGAGAAAATGAATTTCAGTAAGTATAATGGTAAACTCGACCCCACAACTCTTTACTCATGGTTGCATCAATTTGAAGCTTACTTTGCCGCAGTTAGAAAGAATGATACTAACAGAGTGATCTTAGTCAATTGGTACTTGGAGGATGAGGCCATTCCTTGGTGGATCCAGTAGGCTCATGCCCACACCAGATTAGGTATGGCAGCTTATGTTTGGGACGAGTTTGTCTACGACCTTAAGCAGCGGTTTCTACCGCCCCATCATCTTGAGCGACTCGAAGACGAGTTTAGGGGAGCGTGTCAAAACGCGCAACAGTCCTTCAGTTTGCCAATAGAATTTCAAACTTATGTTTGCAATTAGGCTTATCTGATATGGACAAGAAAGGGCAATTTCTGTATGGCCTTGACACGCAAATCCAGTGGGAGGTGCGTATGTTTAGGCCAGCCACCTTCGAAGACGCACTCTCGCTTGCGCAAAGTGCTGAAATGAAGCACAATGGTGGCAAGTCCAAGACTTCCCAGCTGGCTACTCCCAAGGCTGCCACCTTGGGGGAAAAGGCCAGAACCAGACGGGTCCCCAGGACAGAGCACAGGAGCCTCTGGCTCCAAGAACACGACCAATGCGTCCAAGCTTACTCTAGACCAGAAAGCGGAGGCAGGTAAGACTAGTGGCAAGTTGAGTGCTGAGGAGATTGCTCAGTACGAGGGTAGGTGTTTCTTTTGTCATACAAAAGGACACACTTCTCGGGAGTGTCCTAAGAAGACTACCGCTCCAAAGACCGCCGCCTTAGCCTCCACAGCTTCCGTGGTGAGCCCAGCTCCAACACAGACCCTAGTGGCTGTCACCAATTGGCCGACCATTTGGTCCATCTCCAGTTTTTGTGTCTCGTTCACTTGAGGCCAGGCCAGTGTCTCATGTGAAGAGGCCAGTATTTTGCTGACATGGACGGGAGCCAGACTGGTGCCACCCGTGTATGACCTGGACTGTGTTCGACCCATGGGATTGTCACGCCATGGAAGAGCCAGTATTCGTGCCATGTTTTGCCTATGGGACTGTCACTCCATAGGGAGGCTCGTGCCTGGAACTGTGTCTTACCTATGGGACTATCACTCCATAGGAAGACCAGGTTTTTATGTTTTACGTCGTGCCATTTTTGTGCCGACAGATATTTTGTACTTGTTCCATGAACGGGAGATATGTCCATGATATTATTTGCACATGCACTCATGTTCTGCATGTTTAAAACTGTTTTCGCATGACTTGTATTTTTGTGTTTGCCTGCTTGACGTGTCACTTACTGAGCGGGGACGCCTGCCAGTGAGTCGTGAAGTCTGCTCTGTTTTCTGACGAGTTTTGGTGCATGTGAACAGGTGGTAAGTATATTGCACATGTTAGTTTAATACTTTAATTCTAACCTTTTGATTTATAAGGTTATTTGTTCACACTCACTTAAAAGTGGGCACCCACTTAGGGGCCAAGGTGGGGAGCCACACTTAAGTGGTGTGTGTGTGGGGGTGGGTGCATGGTCACCTACCCACACCCCCAAAGAGCTGGCCGCCCACATGCAAGCGTGGGGAGCCAGCCAGCATCAATAGTGCAACTCCACTTTAATTTTTTTCTATGCTGCAGTCGGCGACTCTTCCCAGACCAGCAGGCCGCGTTGTATCCCCAGCAGGCTGCCGCCAGGTAACCCAGCAGGCGGCTGTGTGTTCTTTTTTTTCATACGGACAGTACAGATTGCTGTACTTTCAGTAGGCGGCTAACAACCTCAGCCAGCTGCAAGCAGCTGCCACCTCCAGAAGGTTTTGCTACTATTTTCACATGCTGTTGGTACTATTTCTAGCAGATGGTGCTGCCCTTGTAGGCGCCTGTGTGCTCTCCTGCGCCTATCTTCCAACAGGTTGCCCTTTCCACTGCTGCAGGCACCTACACCACCTCCATCTCCTCTTTGCAGTCAGAGTGTTCATCTGCAGCCAGGCAATTATATATTGGTTGCTCTTCCACGCCTCTTGAGGCTGAGCCACCTTCTCCTATACAACAGGTGGCTGTGCACCTACAGCGAGACTTTACTTCTCCTAAGGCGGCTGCTCCATCGCCTATTTGCAAGAGGTTGCACTTCTTTTCCACTGGCAGCTACAAGAGGGCTTCACACCTCCTAGGTGGCTACACCTTCTACACAAATACCACGGGTATTGGACTTCCATCCGCCATCTTCAAGTAAGTGAATTTTCAGATTTAAGTAAAGTATGTTGTGATAAAATCTGATAAGGGACTCTCTCCACGCCAACACCCGTTCGGTGCCGGGTAGTCCAAGCTATTGGAGAACCTCGGTCCAAAGGTGCTGAGATCGGGAGAGCCAGGCGTTAGTACGAGAGCGCCTATTTGTGCGTGGTCTCGGAACACCAATGAGGCGCTCTCCGCGGAGTCCAGTGAAAGCACAGGACCGTAGAGACTGGACCACGCTAGTGGTCGTTCTGCTTCGAGCATCTACTTCGAACGTCGACTTCAAGCCTATTTGTTTGGTACTGTATTCATATGTACATGGACATCATCTGGTTCTTGGAACCCATGGAGCATTGTATTTGTTAAATACTCCCAATAAATATATCATATATTGAGGGAGGGGTCGGCCCGTTCCGGCCCCAGTGCTGGTGTCCATCTTTCCATTTCATTTCATTTCAATTTCAAGTTGTATTAAGTTGTCCATTTCAAATTGTGGTTTTAAAGTTGTGCTGTTACGCGTGTGGGTGTCCAACGGAGTCTTCCCACTTGACGGGATCGGTTTCATTGGTATCAGAGCACGGTTGTTTCCCTCTTCCTAGTGGGAAAACGAACCTGTGTACTGGACATCCCACTTTTAGCACACTTAAACACAATGGACAGCCAAGGCAACCCTTTGGAAGTGCCAAATTCGAGGGGTCCATCTAGTGCCTCTCGTGGGTCTGATGCACTACGAGGAAGGCACAAGCCCCTTGAAAGGGTTAATGATAGTGAATCAAAGGGTCAATTGTCTCTAGGAAAGACAGTTCTGCTTGAACAAGAGCCTGATGCAATGAGGGCTGAAATGGAACATATGAGAAAACTTTTGCAGGCACAAGAGCAAGAGTTAAAATTTCTGCATGAAGATCCTCATGTGCAAAGTGCCATTGAAGCCAGGAAGGCTGATGCAATGGTAGATGTAACTTTTGAGTCCATGGCACGGGAAGTGGGCAAGAAGCCAAGGGAGTTGGCACTTGCCTACCTCCTCCGCAAAGGTGATATCAAAGAGGACGACGGAGAGCTGAAATTCAGAAATCCACCTCGCTTGAAGCATGGAGATCCCGCATCTCAAAGGCTGAAATCTTTTATGCAAAAGGAAGAGGTGACAATCACCTCTCGACATGCATCTTCTCCACAAGGCACGAAGCCCAACAGGTATATGTATGCTAGTGCTCAGGGAGGGCATGAAAGTCACATGCATTCAAGACATGTATCTCTTGGTAAGGGTGACAGGTCTGCTGCCAGAAAAATTTTGCCTTCTGAGTTGTCTCATGGAGAGACACTGCCTTATGCAGGTAAGTCACATGCATCTGAGTTTCGAGTTCGTGGAGCACATGCCACCGTGCCTCATGAAACTTCTATGACGGCCCATGGAGCCCATGCAGATAGGGCTGCCCCGTTGGATAAGGGGAAAAGAAAAAGAGAAGACCATGAGCCTCATGCTAGAAAGCTCAAGGAATTCAAAGCGGGTGACAAATCTATTAAATTTGATGTTTTTCATGGAGAGCATGATGCTTCTAAAGTGTTAGCATTTGTGGCACAGTTCGACATTGCTTTTAGCGATGAGGACTTCACAGAAAAGTCTAAAGTACGCCATGCTAGCATGTTTTTGAAAGGGACTGCTGCTCATTGGTGGATCACTGAAAAGATCACCAAGGATCCCATTAGCACCTGGAAGGAATTTAAAGACAGATTCTATGCTCAGTTTCTACCACCAAATGCGGAGCAAACTCTCACTCAAAAGTGGGACAGGCTGGAGCAAAGAGATAATGAAAGCGTGCAACAGTATGTTAACAAGTTCTGGAAAGTGTTGCTAGAAGTAACTCCCTTTATGCAAATCACTGAGGATGAAAGAAAGAGGAAGTTTCGCTCTGGACTGCAACCAGCATATCGTTCGGAAATTGAATTGCACCCGAAACATACTTTGCAACAGCTCACAGCTTCTGCTCTTGCTACGGAGCAATTGGTGCTCAAGATTAAACATGATCAAGGAGGTTCAAAGGGGAAAGACAAGGCTGTCCCAAATCTGCAAAAGGATGGACAGCCACCTAAAAAGAACTTCCGGGAGACCTACAAGGGTGGTAAAGCTGAAAATAACACATCTAAAGATCAGGGCCCAAGGAAGAACAAATTCGGCTTAACCCCGGAGCAAAGAGAGCAATATGCAAATCCAAATCCAAATCCAAATCCAAGTCCAAATCCAAATCCAAGTCCAAGTCCAAGTCCAAGTCCAAGTCCAAGTTCTAGTTCCAATCCAAGGTCTAGTCCAAGTTCCAATTCCAATCCAAGTCCTAGTCCAAGTTCTAGTCCAAGTCTAGATCCAAATGCAAGTCCAAGTCCAAATCCAAGTCCAAGTTCCAATCCAAGTTCTAGCCCAAGTATCACTCGCTCATCCCATGAATAATCTCCACAACTCCTACAGCCTTTTCAATGAAGGAAACCATGGAAAAGCTCTTTCTGGCAAGAAAATTGATATAAAAACTGTTTAAATGGTTTTTGGGTGATGAAAACCTCCAAAAAAACAATTTTTAGGGCTTTTGGAAAAGTTTCAGGGTTTTTGAAATTTTTAGGATTTCTCTGAAATTTTCAGTCCGTACATGTCCATACGGCTGTACGGATCCGTATAGTTGTACATACAGGTGATGACGTGGCACAACAGTTGATGGAGGCACTCTGAATCAAGGGGCAACGATGAAAAAATCCATGATTTAGTTCATGATCAAGTAGATGATGATGGAGAAGATGATCTCCATGCTTCAATGAAGACGGCAACGCGATGAAGAGGTTCTTCTTCAACTTGATGCTCAAGAGAGGCTCATGCTTCTTTTATACTTGGGGAGAGCTTGCTTTTTGCCAAAAAGTGATGCTTTTCTTTTGCTTTTGGCTTTCATTTGCTTTTGGTCTTTTTAATAGTAAAATATTACTCAACTTTAGTCAAAAGTTCTTGTTTTGCTTTTCTAGCTTCGGGGCCTGCTTGGTTTCATCATGTGAAATGGAGCTAGGATTTATGCAAATCACTGAGGATGAAAGAAAGAGGAAGTTTCGCTCTGGACTGCAACCAGCATATCGTTCGGGAATTGAATTGCACCCGAAACATACTTTGCAACAGCTCACAGCTTCTGCTCTTGCTACGGAGCAATTGGTGCTCAAGATTAAACATGATCAAGGAGGTTCAAAGGGGAAAGACAAGGCTGTCCCAAATCTGCAAAAGGGTGGACAGCCACCTAAAAAGAACTTCCGGGACACCTACAAGGGTGGTAAAGCTGAAAATAACACATCTAAAGATCAGGGCCCAAGGAAGAACAAATTCGGCTTAACCCCGGAGCAAAGAGAGCAATATGCCAAGGATGGAAAATGCTTTTCTTGTGGTAGCAAAGACCACATGTTTCGACAATGCCCAGATCGCAAACCAAAGCACGAGGACAAGCAGACCAAGGCTAATGTACATGCAGTTCCTGATGTGCAAGGAAATACAAGTCATGATGCAAAAGAGCGAATGGTTTGCAAGGCTTGGGGGCAAATCAAGGATCAGCCCGCCTTATTCATGTTTGATGACTGTGCAACCGATAACTTCATCTCTATGCAAATGGCAACTGCATTGGGTATTGAGGTTGAGAATATGGGACCTCAGATTGAAGCCGAAGCTGCATTTATTGGTAAAGAGGTGCAGGTTACCCCGTTGATAGGGAAGTTGCGCATCCATATCCAGGGCTACCTTGATAATGAACATTTCCTAGTTGCTCCACTAAATGGATGTGATGTATTGTTGGGCAAGCCGTGGTGGCACCATAGGCTTGAGCCCCGCAAAGACTACAAGTCCAATATGATTTCTTTTATGCATAAAGGCTACATGCATTTTATTGATGCTGGCAAAGAAGGGGATTCCATCCCACTTGTATCACACATCCAAATTAATAAAGCAATCAAAAAGAGTCTTTCAGCGTACTTGGTTTTTGTTCGTGATAGCCTTGTACCAAATCATCAAAATGTGGTGCTATGTCTAATGATAGGCTGAATTTTCTTCATGCATTCAACGACTGTTTTGCTGATTCATTGCCAGGTGAATTACCTCCTCAAAGGCCTGAAGATCATCGTATAGATCTTGTGCCAGGTAATTCTCCTCCTAACAAACCCGCATACCGAGCGAGTGCTGCACAACAAGAAGAGATCATGAAGCAGGTAAATGAGCTGTTAGATAAAGGTTTGGTTCACAGCCCAGTTCCTCACCTTATTGCTCCCCTGTGCTTCTTGTTCAAAAGAAGGACGGATCATTCCGTATGTGTGTGGACTATAGAGCTTTAAACAAGCTTACCATCAAGAACAGATTCCCAATTCCGCGAATTGATGATATTTTGGATAAGCTTGATGGCTCAGCTTGTTTTAGCAGACTTGACCTGAAGAGTGGTTATCACCAGATACAAGTGGTCCCACAAGATGTCCATAAAACTGCATTCAGGACAGCCTTCGGATTATATGAATTTCTGGTAATGCCTTTTGGTCTCACCAATGCTCCTGCTACGTTTAATCGTATGATGGATAGGATATTCCGACCCCATCGTAAATTTACAGGAGTATTCTTTAATAGATTTAGCAAATTTGTTATGCTTATTCCATGCAAGGCCAATGCGACCGCCGAAGATGTTGCCCAGTTGTTCATTCGGCATTGGTACCCAATTGGCGGGATTCCTAGGACCATAGTGTCAGACTGAGATGCCAAGTTTACCAGTCATTTTTGGAGGGCATTGTTTGATAACTTTGGTACTAAATTGCATTTTTCCAGTGCATTTCATCCACAGACGGACGGCCAGACAGAAATCTACAACCAGTTGGCCTTTGATGTGCTGAAGTGTTATGTCCACAATCAGCAAAGTAAGTGGGAATCATATTTACCTTTAGTTCAAGCTGTTTTGAATGATTCTTTTTCTTCAGCTATTAGCAGGACTCCATATGAGACAGCGTTTGGAAGACCATTCTAGGCGCTATTGACCAGGACCTCGTCTTCAGTACCTGAAGACGAGGAGCGAATAGATTGACGGAGTCTTACCAGGAGATTTTGGAGTCAGTAAAGGACAGGTTGGCTAAAGCGCAAGAGGCCTACACTCGACAGGCCAATAAAGACCGAAGGGATATGAAGTTTTCGAAAGGTGATTGGATTTATCTTCGGATTATGAAGTAAAGATTGAAACAGGTGGGCAAGCGGTGCCCAAAGTTGTCTTTCAAGAGCTTCGGACCTTTTCCCATCCAGAGAAAGATTAACGAGGTTTCAATGAAGTTGAAGCTACCTCCGAGTTGGACTATGCACGATGTGTTCCACATCAGTTGGTTAAAACCATATGCAGGTTCATAAGTTAAAGACGAGATGGAACCAGATATCATTGATGAAGCTGAAGTTATTGTTCCAAAACAGATCCTTTTACACCGCTTCAAGCATGGCTCAGGCCAAAGACAAAGACAGTTCCTCACAAAGTTTCAGGACCAAGGGACCCACGAAGCGGTATGGCTTGGCAAAGAGTTTTTCGACAACTATCCGGCATTATTGACGGATTATTTGGAGGCTATGCAACTTCCATCAAGTTAAGCAGAAGGGGATGTCACGTGCATCCCGCACTTGGATGCCACATAGACATACCTGTACAGAAGGTGCAGGACCTCAGGTGGAAAACTGGTCCCATGTGAACCCAGTCCGGGACGAGTCAAACAGGGTTCCACTCCAATCATCCAGGGTCAGGTGTGCATTGTCCTGCACATACATCCAAGGTCAGATGTGCATTGTCCCGCACGTGAAACAATGCCAGTCCTGCATTGATCCACCCCTGCACCCCTACGAATGATCACATATGCTTGAAGCCTTTGGTTGTGCATTGATCCACCCCTGCACCCCTGCACCCCTACGAATGATCACATATGCTTGAAGCCTTTAGTTGAGCGGCAGATGCCCTATCAGGTATTTGCACTGGGACCCCGATGAGTGGGAGTGGAGGGATCCAACCAGCTCAATGAAAAGCATGCCTTTTGTCACGTGCATCCCGCACTTGGATGCCACGTCGACATATGTGTACAGAAGGTGCAGGACCTGGGATGGGGATGAGTCAGCCAGGGATCCATCCCAGTCATCCGAGGTCAGGTGTGCATTGTCCTGCACAGGAGTCCAACGTCAAGTGTGCACTATCCTGCACATGAAACAGTGCCAGTCCGTGCTGTGAGTCTCCCTCTGGAATGATGTCAGTGATTCTGTGTATCTGGTATGGCACCGGATGCCAGATCATTGTGTAGATAGTTAGGGTTTGCTTTTAGGAATAGGGGCCAGCCCATAGGGCTACCCCAAGTCTTAGTGTGGGCATGGGGATAGTGTGAAACCACCCCCATGAGGGCCAAGAAGGCCCTGGCTGAACCCACCAGCCATGGAGGGGCTGTAGGACAGCCCCAGGGGCATGCCAGGGGCAGCCGACAGTACATTAACCATTTATATGGCTGTAGGGCATGTATGGGGCAGCCCATACCCATACAGGCTGCCCAGCCCACAGACTGCCTGCAGAACAGTGTCCAGCCCCTATAGATTCAGGCGCATGATGCCCAGCCTGCCATGAAGTGATGCGCAGCATTTTCTATGATTTATTCAGCATTTAATGCTGATTTTCAGTCGTGGACAGAAATCAATGCTGGCCGACTGTTGTTGGGGAGTAGTATAAATAGGAGAGCCACAATTCATTTGTGTTATCTTACAATTCACCAAGTGCTCAAGCAAAACAAGGCTAGGACAGCCAAAGAGTTGCTAAAGCAAAGGGGTGGAGGACTGCAGGTCAAGGGCAGAGATTTCTCAGCCAAGAAAGGTCAAGATTTCTGTATTTTCTTTTCAGATTTACATCATTCTAATAAAGCAAATACACCATCCGTGGTGGAGGGTATTTGGGACCCAATATTGTGTCCTCTCCTCTCTCCCTCTCTCTCTCTATTTTCTGCACATCTTCATTCAGTTTTTGTGCGTTAATTCCGTCGCGAAAAGAGTGCTGATTTCTAAGCATTGAAGTTACCAATCTTCTCCGAAGCTTCCCCATGTTACACCTTTTTTTAGTTATATTGTGCAGAATGCCAGGCATCTTGTCCTGGGACACATTTAGAGAGTCACAGAGTCTCCACTCTTAGACCTCATTGGGAGGCTTATGGTATCACACCTGACATTCAAAGGACTTTTTGGCGGGAGGTGGCACTCTTATAGGAGGAAATTTAGAGGACATAAATTTCCTCCTTTATTTGGCATTCTCTACCTGGTGGTCTTGCCACCAACCACTGATGATCAGTTGTTGGTGCTAGCCCAGTATGCCCGAGATGTGCATGAGCTTCACAGACAACCTACCATTGCTTATGAGAGTGCACGAAAGCACGACAGATTTGGACTACTACGATAACACATCTCCTTGGAAGGATGAGGAGGGATGCTTCCATATCTTTTGGTGCTATCATTCAGTTGACAGAGTCAGGGCCACAGAGGAGAATGACAGGGATCTGGTCATTATGATCATTCAGGGAGTTGCTCGGTGGTGCCGTCTTCGAGACCTTCTGGAGTTAGGATATATCCCATCTACACAAAGATCGTACAGTGCATGGAAGATTATTGCTAGCATTGCACCCTGGCACACATGGGAGGTTAGATACACCGAGGCCATTGACAGCACTTTGGTTTATGATACACACTGCATTTGCAGGATTTGTAGTGATATCATCCACACCCTCATGGCCACTTTGGCCAAAAACCGGGGATCTTCGAAGGCTGCACATAGAAAGCGCGGCCAGTTTATGAGAGAGTAGGATGATGGCATCTCTTTCACTTTCACTCATATGGGACCTTGTTTGGCAACACAAGGTAGATTTCCCCCTTATTTGGTTCGAAATCTCCCTTTTATATATTTTTTCATACTTAATAGAAGTATCTTTTCGGAAAAAAATCGATGACTGTGAAAGGATAACGTTACCACAATTACAAAGTTAGGAGTAAAGCTATGAAAGCCCTTTTGACTCACCCCATAGTATGATCCCGAGCCTTTCCCCACAGCTAGTGAGCCCAGATGTTCTACAAGATCATCAATGAGTACATGCTCATCTTCCATGTTCTGCCTTGAGCCTATGTCATGCCACACCCCCGAACGGATAAAAGGCTTGAACTCAACAACAGCAGAATTCTGGAAAAAAAAGGCATACATATATCATACATCACACATGCGAGTATTGAAGAATGAGATTAAGCTATCAACCTCTGGAAATAGAAAGGAATTCCAGGGGGAAAATAAACATTAAAAGCAATTCAACTCCGTAAAAGGGTTCCAAGCGAAGCACATAAAAAACAAACCCTGCTGAATGGTTGTGGTGGTGATGGTGGGATACACTGAACAGGGCCTTGCTCCACCACGTCTGCAACACTTGCAGGCTGAGTTACTTCTGTATCGGCTACCATTCTTCGGAGCCCTGCTGTGCATGAAGCTCCTCTGGAAAAACCTCCTAGGGCAATCCTGAACAAAACCCTTGAAAATTTTGCAGCCCACAAGTGTGAAAACCCCAACCCTAATCCTAATCTACCTCTCAGAGATCGCCCACCTCAAACACACAAAAGCTTCTGTTTTTTAAATCCTCCGAGAAATCCGAAATTGGA